>NC_070642.1:19333465-19345965 GCF_947347685.1 Pleuronectes platessa | reverse complement strand
GATTATCGATCTAAAGACATGGAGCTAAATGCTGCACACAAACACACACACACACACACACACACACACACACACACACACACACACACACACAGAGACACACACAATCTTCAGGGTTTATATTATTTGACTTTCCAGTCGACCTCTGTTGTATTTTCTTCCTTTTTTTCTTCCATGATGTTTTTTTTTCAGGAAGAAAATTCAAATATTCATTGAATTTGTTTTGTTTTCTGAAAATTTACACAAGACACAAGAAACTCCATTTCCACTCAGTCAACTCAAGAAGAAATGTTTTTCTTCAGATTTTCAATTCAGTGTGTTTCCAATCCGAACAGATTTGGTTCACTCGTGGTTTCACATTCATGCATAAGTGTGTTTTCCTCATGTCCTCCTCTCTGGTTCTTCTCTGGTTCTTCTCTCACCTCGTCTCCACTCATCTGTCCTCAGACGTCAACATGTTGACAGCTGTCAGACAAACAGAGGAGAGCTCACAACCTTGAGTCACTGGAAACAAAGTGTGTGTGTGTGTGTGTGTCCACTGATTTCAATTTCTGCATTTTCCTTTGCTTCATATTTAAAGGTGACTTTTAGTTGTTAACCCCTGCTAATTTTCAAGTTATAATATCAGTTACCTTGTTTTCAAATGTGTGGAAAGAGGGAAACCTGGCAAATAACATGATGCAAATTCACACTTTTAATCCCCCCCCCCCCCCGCCTTGAAGAAGAAACAAAACATGAACTCAGATTAAAGTCTTTAAACTTTTAGGAAGATACCGTGTAGAGAAGTGTTTATCTAATTTAAGATCCGCCTCCTCTCCTGAGGTATCTGGAAGGATTAACATTACATGGTTGTTTGTGTGAGTAGGTGTGAAATCAGGACGCACTCCATCTTTTTAAATTGCATCTCACGCACATTAACAGCAACTTGTTATTCTCTCTTGGCTAAGACGTCACTCTGAATGCGATGGAGAATCGACTCGTCTCATTGTGTGTGTGTGTGTGTGTGTGTAGTTTGACAGGAAACACAACCTCCTTTTAAATCCGTGACGGGTGAAGCTGCTGAAGAGATAAAAGAAAAAGAGCAGAAGCTAAATTTATATTCTCCTGCAACTTCGGTCCCATGTGACTTTCACAGCGAGACAAAGAGATAACACTGGGAAGTAGGATAATTCACGATGCCTTTATTTCATCCGTCCTGCTGACAGACGCCGAGCAGAGAGGAAGCTGGAGGACTCAGGGTGAGTCGGCTCATTCATCTCCCTCTCTCCCTGCAGCAGGTTCCCCGACGCTGAGGAGAGAGAGAGCAGGAGGACGCCAGGGAGGAGGAGGAAGATAGAGCCTGACACAGATAAAGGAGGGAGGATAACTTGACAGGAGGTGAAGACTGAAAGAGGGAGATGGCTGAGGCACCTCAGCAGCAGCAGGAGGTGAAGGAGGAGGAGGAGGAGGAGGAGCAGCAGCAGGAGGTGAAGGAGGAGGAGGAGGAGCAGCAGCAGGAGATGGAGCAGCAGGAGAAGGAGCAGCAGGAGAAGGAGCAGCAGGAGGAGGAAAACCAGGAGGAGGAGCAGCAGGAGGAGGAGCAGCAGGAGGAGGAGCAGCCGGATTCCAGTGAAGGCTCTGAGGAGGCGAAGGAGAGCGTCCCGATGCCCAAGGCCCGACCTCTGCTGTCCATGAGGTCCATGAGCATCGTGGACCCTGAGGACAAGTCCCCCAACATGATCGTCTACAGAAAGGTACGACTGCTTTCAGATCTCTTCCAGTGGTGAACTGTGTTGCTGACCTGAGCTCAGTTTGAGGGAAAGTGTTTCCCTGTCGCTGTTTCTACAGAAGAAAAACTTTAGGATAGAAGGTTTGGGCTCATGGAGAAGCTGTGAATCCTAAATGGCCCCCTCATCAAAGTTAACTCAACAATTCATAACAAAAAACAAGAAAATAAGATATTCATTGGTATTTGTGTTGATTTTTTTCAAGCTGTAATTGAGAATTAAAGGTCGAAAATTATCAGCTTTTGAATTTTAAGAACATGAAAAACATTCAAAACAACAACTCAAAGCTTTATGAGTGAAGTGAGTGGGTTTTGATATCTAGAGGAAACAAAGATGAGCAGTGGTTCTCACATGATGCTGTTTGAGCCACATCTGGGCTCAGGTGGACCAAACATCTGGCTCATTAACAACCAGGAGGAAACAAAAGGACCTTCAGGAAACTTGGATTTCTAACCACTTTAGTGACACTTAAATTAAAAACTAGAAGTGTTGGTAAAATCTTCCAGGAGTAGGCTTCACTTTGAACACCCCCCCCCCCCCCCCCCCCCCTGCAGTGTGTCATCACCAGCGTGGAGCGGCGTGAGGGAGGGACGGGGTTCGCTCGCTGCCTTGATGGTCTGCGAGTGGGGGAAGCAGCGGGGAGGCACTGGGGCTGAGGTTCCTCTTCTCAGTATGTGTGTGTGTGTGTGTGTGGGGGGGGGGGGGGGGGGGGGGGGGGGGGTCAGTATTGCCTCTCAGCAGGAAGCCAGTCCTCACGTTTACCTGTTTCTCATCCAGGTTGAAACACAGTTCACAGTTTGATGCCGTAAAAACTGGTCTCAACATCTTGATTGACAGCTGGAACTGTGACTTTCCAATGACCTTCCTTCCCTCCTTCGTGGAAAAACTATTTTGACATTTAAAATATTCCATTTTGGTGCATGTGTCCTCTGAAGGCGTCCCGGTAAGAAGGCGTAGCAGGATTTGTGGCTCGCTGTGACTGAGCAGGTTCGTCCACTCGCTGAAGGCCGGTGGTTCAATCCCCGGCTCCTTCAGTCTGCTCTCTGAAGTCTCCCTGGACAAGTCCCTGTTCCCCAAATGGCTGATGGGAAAAACTCCTGCCTATAGATGTGGCGTGTGCATGTCAATGGTTGAATGTTTCTACTGGAAAACTGCTTTGAAATGGTCGATAAGTTCTGGAAAAGCTCATATAAATATAAATATAGTTCATTTACGATTCTCATAGCTCCCAGTGAGAGACTGCTAATCTATATTGAGCTTATTTATTAGCTGAAATGTCTCTGCTTGGAAGCAGCAGGTTTACTGGAAGATAAATATACCGACCCAGCTGAAGGAGCTTATTTGGATAAATGACGAGGAGGAAAAATCCAATGAATCGAGTTCGGAGATGAGCTGATCCCCACCCGTCCTCACAACCTGGTTCTGACCGGCTCTCTGATTGTATTCTGTGACGACAACTTGTCTGACCTCAACCTTTAACCAGAGACAAAGTCTTTACCTCAACCCCCCTCCCCCCCCCCCCCCCCCCAGAACCAGGTCTTAACTTATCCATCAACGTCCTCACACTCCAGGAACAAACCTGGAACACGGTCCTCTCAGAGATAGAATTGCAAGAAAAAAACATGAATATACAAACACAGTCAAGGCTCCGATGTTGCACCCTGTGGTTTTACAGTGCTGAGCTTGAAGTAATTAGAAACAACACAATGTTTACTGTTAAATATGTTGCTTAAGAGTAAGAACAACCACAAACACACTCACACACACACACACACACACACACAAACACACAAACACACACAAACTCAGTAACTATAATAAGTGGAGGTTTTCTGCTCAGACACATTTTATTTTACTTTGGTGTATTGATTGTTTCTAAATGTTTTTTTTTTCCATTAGAGAAAGAATTTTATTACGTTGAACAATTAAACAGAAATGAATCCTTCTGATTAAATTATATCTTATATTTAGAAATAGTTGTATATTTACACTGGTGTTTTCACATTGCAGAGAAAAATACGTTTTAAGGGGAAATTTCAATGTACTGGCCCAAAATATTTGCTACTGGTAAACTCACTGTGTCAATATCTATTGTGCGTCAGGCTTTGAAAATGTGTATTTGTTGAAAGAGGCAGGAGCAGCAGCAGGAATTGTGAGACGACAACAGCCACTGTCAGCTTTGATAGATGAGTTCCCGATGCAGGGATGGAGAGAGAGAGGGGAGGGGGGGGAGAGAGAGAGAGAGAGAGAGAAGACAACAGATAAGTCGAGAGCGTCTTCAGGAGGAGTGAGAGAATAACAGACGTGTACACAAACAGCAGGAGTGTGAAGATGAGGAGGAAGATGTAGAGCTGTGGTGACAGAGCAGCAGGTGGATGTTACCAATACACACACACACACACACACACACACACACACACACACACACACACACACACACACACACAAAGAGTTACACACAGTACAGGTTAGTTCAGGTGAACAACAGTCAAGCAGCAACTGATGTGGAATGTGTACAAGTACAAGAGCATTTCTTCCGATTCCCTGTGAGAAGGGAATCGAACCAACACTGTCGGTTGTGTTGTTTGTGGGTTTGTGCGCGCTGGTGTTTTTGTGTTGACTTCACCACAACTAAACAGAGATGTGTGTGACGGCGGGGGTTGTGGTTTGGAACAGGCTTCACACAGAGTAACTCAAGTAACTTTTTGCTTCTGTGCATTTTGCACTTGGTTTCAACCCATAGAGTGATGGTGTGTGTGTGCTGTGATGACCAGCAGGCTGTTTGAATAGAATCCACTGGGTCCACTGGGAGCTGTGGGCACGTGCAGTAAGTAATGATCCAGAACTGAGCTTTACTTCCCCTTATCCTAAAAAATAGTTTCCAATTAAATCACAACATTATTTTAACACTTGATCGTGAACTGAGCTTCTGATCAACAACATTTGCTTTTACACCCAAAGATATTTGTTATGAAATATGTATGACCCGTCCCATTAGTCTGCTTGGATGAGTCATCAATCATCCACAAGCATGAGGGGAGGGGGGGGGGGGGGGGGGGGGGGGGGTGGGGGGGGGGGATTCCCAATGGTGGATTCCCCCTGATCTACCGTTGGGACTCTAACTACAAAGCTCCGCTGGAAAATATCAAAATATAATTTCTGACTTTGAGCAGATGCAGCGTCAGTTTTTTAGTTTATTATTTTTTTAATTTATTTTTTAAATAACTTTGGAACAGGAGGAGCTGATTCTGGGTCAGTGCCTGAGGAGAAATCAGGAAGAGAAGTGATGCCTCTCGCCTGCAGGGACACATTCATCTGCTGAAAAGATGGTGTATGACTTAATGTCTTCCTCCCTCCCTCTCTTCTTCCTCCATCTCTTCTTCATCCCTCTCTTCTTCCTCCCTCTCCTCTTCCTCTTATATTCATTTTGTGGCTGTGTATTTATTTGTGCTCTTATCGCATCTCATCCCGTTGTTTCTATTTCTATAACCGTTATATTCTATTGTCCCTTTGTACTGTACTGTGTGTTCTATTCTCTGAACGCAGAGTGAAGACACATCTGTTTGTATCAGACTGACTGTTCTTCTCCTTCTCCAATAGATAGATATTTGTCATTGTAATCCAATGCACACACACACACACACACACACACACACACACAGACACACAAAAGGGGCCAGAGATGTCAGTGTGTCTCCTTAAAACAATAAAACACAGTGAGTGTGTGTGATATAGAAAACGCGATGCAGAGTATTTGTGTGCGCTGCTGTTGGATTGTGTGTTTGTACAGTCCATAATATTCCACCTCTATTCTCTGTGGTCCGCGCTCTGACAGGAGCAGCTGCTGAACTGCAGCCCTGTTTACTTAACAGGCTGTTTATACAGATACCTGCTCCCGTATTCCTCTGAGCTGCTGGAACGCGCCCTGGAACCGAGCTGCGAGGTTGAGCCGCCACGGTCGGGCAGTTGTCGGGATGCTGCCCTCGTTTAGAAGCCTGTCCTGTGTCCTACATGTCCTACTTGTCCTACGTGTCCTAATACCTCCACAACAAATAGAGCTGCCACAGACGTTTGTACAAAGTTATGGATTGGACTCGATAGCGTGGGCGTTCTATGTATTTGGTTGCATTTAAAACAAAATTAATGTTAAAGCTGCAAAATATGAGGCTTCAATTACATTTCTTGTATAATAAGTTTGATAATTACATCTTCTAAAATATACATGCGCCCATTGAACAGTATCTGGAGCATCAGGATTCACAGACAATGACCATAGATGAGGTTTGAGAATTAGTCAACAACCGTTTGTCTGCAAGATCAAACGTGTTTATTATTTGGTTTTCAAACCTTGGTACGTCAGAAATCACGTATATAGTGATGTATATGGTCAAATAGAGATTTCTCATTGGACGTGAGGCTCTGAGGGGAAATACATTGATCTCCTGTCAATCATTTATCCATTACCTCCTCATCTAAGGGCCTTCATTCACCCTGTCCACTAAAAGGAACGGGCTTGATCAATAAATTGCATTAATTCAAGCTCGTCACATTTCTTTTAAAATGTATATTTCTCTTGCATCGGTGGAGCAACCAGAACGATGTTGAGATGATTTGAAATCCTGTCTCAAATTGATTCACACAGATTTGTAAATTAGTTTTTCTTTTAGAACGTATTAACAGAAACTTATGTTTTGTATTTACTCTTCATATCAATGCAGCACCAGGTCTGATGCAAACACAATTCAAACTGCAGCGTCTGTGAATCTCCGTCTTTGAAGAGCCGAGCTGGAGTCAGAACTCTTCGACTTGTTTTGTTGGACGCGCTCCTCGAAGCAGCAGCCGAGGCGATGTGCTTGCCTGAGCTGTTTTCTTGTTTTCTTGTTTTCATGTGGGAAAAATGCCCCCGAACAAATGTCCACAACACTTCAAAGTTCGTCTACAGGAAAGAAAAATCCTTTCAATACACAATATCTCAGGCGTTTGCTCTTTTTCCCCCCCGAGCCGCCTCGTCCCCTCGGTCTTTCAAGTCTCCGGGGTTAAGAAGAGTTTCACATGCAAATTGATTTTGCACAGAAATTCCCGGCGTCTCCTTCTTCTGTTGTGTTTTTTAATTGAAACACGAGTTAGTCAAATCAATCATTTTTCATACATTAAACTCTTATAGACCAGGACAGTGTGACAATGGCTGCAGTGGTTTAATGCTGCAATACAAAAACAACAACTGTGTGATTCACTGTTACACTTAAGAAGGGATTAAATAACTATTGTATTGTTTATTGTTAACATGAACCACCGGCTGCACAAGGTGATTCATTATTTTACGCCTTGAAGCCTCCGAGCCCCCGGTTCACAAACCATCAAAAATTCCAGTCATGCTCATGGTCCCTGTTTTCCCATCGCATATTTATCGGGCAATTTCACGTGGCAGCGATATTCATTGGCCGGCGAGAACATGAATCATAGCTCACACGGCTTTTCTCCTCCACGCTCTAATGGCACCGGTATCCGAGCAGATTCTGCAGATCTAGATTGTTACTTTGATCACGTAGCAGCGGCTTCAGTCGCTCTGAGCAGGAAGCCACTGAACAGATTCCTCCACCTCGCAGTTTCCTTTATTGTGTCTTTTTTTCCATGTGGCTTCATGGTCACAAGTGTTGTGCGTGTTGTGTTGGTACTTTGGGATGTGATGACGTGGAGCAGCAGAATAAATCCAATAAAGAAATAGACATGATAGAGATATAATCATGATTTATGTAGTAGGTTGTTTCTGTTGTTCTCTTGTTGCCTGCCCCCTCCTTGGAAATAACATCCTCACAATCAAGAGAGTGTATCTCTGTAACCTCAGGGTCTATATGAATAATCTTGGTATTTATATAAAGCTGCAACAACCTCAGAACATCACCTGTGACAAATCCTTTTCCAACAAAGTGAAGAAGAGCCATGTCAGTCCAGCCGAGTGTCTACCTGTTCTAACGAGGTGTCGCACGTCCACATCGAGGAGGGAAGATTGTGTTGATGAGCTACACTGCACTCACTGGAGCTTCTGCATGAGGGAATGAGACATGTTTTTCACATGTGTGCATTCATGTATGTGTGTGTGTGTGTGTGAGTGTGTGTGTGTTTGTGTGTGTTTGTGTGTGTGTGTGCTGCTTGTATTAAAAAAAACATAATCACGGTGCAGCCGCCTGAAGATTTGTAAGCAGTGAGGGATACTCTGTTATTTGAACTGTGCTTGTGGTTACTGTGAATTTGTGTCCACATTACATAGACTGTATCTAAAGATGGACGACATGACAGGTCCCCTAAAGTGAAGCCAAATCATCTGGATCATCCCCTGGTGTCCCCCCCCCCCCTCCCCATTGAGGTCACAGACCCTCCCTCCTCCATGTTAGCAGAAATCTGAGGATGTTTTATGAACGTAATGAAGATTATACATGAAAATAGCTGAACGAATTTCTGTGAAACCTAGCAGGAGGATGAAGTGTTGAACTTGTTAAACTTAGTTTGGATCATATTGGTTTTCCATCGAACCACCACTGGTAAATTCTTGGTAGCTCACCTGACATTGGTGCCGGCAGAGAGAGAACATGGCAGCCGTCCTGCCCCAGGAGGGGAAGTATTCCCCGGGCCGGCAGAAATAATGACATCCTGAGTCCCCACTGAGTTCCTGTATCACTCAGATCTAATCCAAACTAATCCTCCTCAGAGTAAACTCCCAGCTGCACTGGTTCAATGTGGCGTTTCTTGAACCAGTGACTGGCACAAAGAATGAAGATTTGAAGCATCGGCATGTTTGACCAGAACCAGATTTAACTCGCTGAATGGGAGGTTTTGTATTTTAAACGCTTTGCAAAATCAGGCCAAATAACGATTTGGAGTTGATCCCGTGTTTGAAAAGTTTGGTCGGAGGAACCGAAAAAAACAGAAACCATCTCAAACTTCAGTGTTTTGTGTTTCCAAGAACAAGAACAAGCTGCTGCCGCGTGTCGCTTCACATCCACACGTCAAAGCACCGGAGCCGTTGAAGAAACACGAACACCTTTACAGCCAGATGCACTCGAGTGAGTCGGATCTGAACCTCTCTCTCCTGTTCCCTCCAATCTGACGGCGGAGGGGCCGGTCGCCTTTGTGAGTCTATTGAGGCATCAGTGTGTTTGTCATGCTCTGGTTGTGTCGGACAGCAGGTGTCACAGGGAACCAGCTTGGCCTCGCTCCTGTCAGCACGCCGGTTCACCAGAATGTAAAGTGGCTGCAGCCGATCTGTAGGCACGCGTGTGTGTGTGTGTGTGTGTGTGTGTGTGTGTATGCATTGTGTTTGTGTGGGTCTGGCAGCACATGAGTGAATTCTCTTGGCTGTATTTTAGATTGACAGAGTGATACTACACACAACAAGTTGATTCATATTTATACACTGTATCCAGCCGCCTGGAAACACGCTGTTGGAACCTGCATTCACTGAAGCACTGTCGTCCCAGTGTGTTATTCAAATAAGTCAGTAACAGCCCCGGGCGTGAAGAAGAAGAAAAGCAGTTTTTCCAATATCCAATATCTGTCATTTCACAAAAGGAAGCCAGGTTTAGAGAGTTTTCAAGATTAATGCAAATTTAAGTGTTTCTCTTCCTTCTCGTTCATCAATCATCTCACGAGCCAATCAGAGCTACAGGCTCGATACAGAACAGGACGTAGCATCTGCGGCTAGAAAGTGAAGCCGATGAGTTCCTGAGACATTTGTTCCCTCTCTAGTACAATGATACACACTGAATGCATCAGTATCGACAATCTAATAACGTCATTAATAATAATATGTCAGTCATAAGAACCAGTATCCTGCAGAATGAATGTTTCCTACTGAAGGATCCGAGCTTCCTCCACCACTTCTGCAAAATACAAGGTTGATGACACAGCGTTTTTTTCACAATGTGACACTAACAAAAATGTTTTTGGAATCAAAGAATATTAATTACTTTCCAACTTCACAATGAAACGGCAGAGCAACTTGTGTTGATGTTATTTTTACACAGGCATCTTTTTATTATTATTATTATTTTTATTATCAGCCCGAAACAAAATTAGGTTTACATCCAGTACAAATAACATCAAACAGACATCATTTGTGTGTTTGTGTGTGCGTGTGTGTGTGTTTGTGTGTGTGTGTGTGTGTGTGTGTGTGCCCACTGTAAGTGAAAGATAATTACGATGCACATGGTGACTCACTGCAAATAATGAGTGTGTGCAACAAATCTCGATAAGCGAGCAGTTTTGTTGTTTGCCTGGGCTTTGTTGGCTCCGTGAGTCTTTGTTGTGGTCTTGTCCCGCGAGTAAATAATTGAATCCATAATTAATCTCACAGATATTCATGCTGTAAAGGGGATTAACATATTGTTTTGTGAGGGGAAACAACGACGCCGGACATTTTCTGGGGCTGTAATGGCACAACCTCCCTCTCGCTTGTCAAAAATTTGGCAGAATTGACAAAGGGCTGCACATCAAACGGTAGCACAACAGAACAGTTGAGCGGTGACACACACACACATACAGACAAATGTGAAGTGAAGTGAAAAGGTGTGTGTGTGTGTGTGTGTGTGAGAGACAGAAACAGCAGCGTTGTACAAAAGGGGAACTGAATACATCCAGAAAGGTCGATATTTGGATGGAAGGTGGAGTTCATCGGTGAATAAACACACCTGCAGTCATTATTGTGTTGATGCGGTGCAGAGCGGCATCGACCCGGTGTCGCGACGCCCGTTTTGCCAAAGCAAAATAATGAGGCAGCGCCGTCCATTCATAGACGATTCTTCTTCTCATCCTCCAGCTGCGATGGGACGGTCCTGTCCACAGAACATCAGTGAATCATCCTAACTCGGAGAAGAGATAAACTTATTTTAGTAGTTTGGAATTCAGAATCCAAAATCGAGCGTTTGAGACAGAGGCTGAAAGGAGGAGCTGCAGCCATGGAGAGTTTGAGGAAAGTGATATGAGAGCATGTAAACCTTTAAAAGTAAAAACCTAAATTAAAAAAGGATCATCTTGAATTTGAGCACATGTCTCCACGAGAGCGGTTAAATCATCTCATCTGATAAGAATCACATCTTTTAAATCAGGGGTTTTCAACTGGTTTCAACTCTTTTTGGGAAAATAAAAATTCCCATCATACAAACTACATCTCCAAGACCTCCTGAGAGTTTTTCTACCTAGCTCACCTGCTCGTCTACATCTACCTTTAACACATGCACAGGGGAAAACCACTGGCAGGTTCTAGCCCCAAGCCGGTTTCAAGGTTCCCTCATCCCCTTTATATTATTTTAGACATATTTATCTTATTTTAAATATTTTTCATGATATTCAATAGTAATTTCGCGGACCACCTGCAATGCCGTCGCGGACCACCAGGGGGCCGCGGACCCCTGGTTGAAACTCCCTGTTTTAAATGATAAAAGATATGATTCCCCCCCCCCCCCCCCCCCCCCCCCCCCCCCCCCCCCCTAGAGCCCGAGGATCTGTTTTGAAGCTGCATGGAGTCGCTCCAGCGTCGTGTGTTGGGCAACACCATCGAGCTCTGGGGCTTTAACGAGAGGAAGCTGGGAGGAAGCTGGGAGACGCCAGGAACCAGGAGGCAGCAGAGGGCTGCAGCGTCAAGTGGTCGGGTTATGATTAATGAATGTGAACTTTTGTCAGGCACGCTCCCCATGTAGCCGCTGGGTCCATTAGAGCCCTGCACACGTACACACACGTGCACACACACATGCACACACACGTGCACACACACACATGCACACACACAGAGAAAGGAAAAGGGAAAAGACGACCCCTCACCTAACTGATGGATGATACGGAAGTAGGACCACACATCGTTCTTCCATTAGCGTCTCTTCTCATTCTGCTCTGTCTCTTCTTCTGCCGGCCCCGATCAATCTTTAGCTTCCTCCTCCTCCTCCTCCTCCTCCTCTGTTTTAACCTTCGATGAGTTCCCTTCTTCCTCTGCTCTTTATGTCTGTCCCTGTGTTGTCCCAGCGCTCGTGCAGCCGCTGACTCTTCCCTCAGTTTATCTCAGTGGGTTGTTTTTTTATCGATACGACTCTGAGAAGGGATTTAATGCTCGTGCATTAAAGCTTAAGGTGACACGAATAACAATCACCAGAGAGCGATATCGATCGAAGAGGAGCAGATCACATTCCTGCAGTGTGGGTTTCCATTTAGGTCATTTTACCTTTTCGCTCTCAGGGGCCACGTGCAGCGTTTAATCACGTTCATAAATCAACAGAATGTGGATCAGATCACCGTCATGAAACATATGAATATAGAGACAAACAGGCGAATGTAAAAGATCCCTGTGCTGTGTGTGTACATCGTGTTTTACATCGTGAGCCGCCCACGATGGATTGAGCAGGAAAATGTGGTTGTTGTGCGGCTCTCGGGGGAGTTGTGTGATAAACAAGGTAAACAGAAGGAAACAGAAGTATTTGTTTGTATGTTATTATTGATTTGCTTTGCCAAATAGCTTATATATTATAGTATGTAACCGTTGTCTGGATGGCAATACACTTACAATACAATATTATGCTGTGCTACACATCTTTATTGTATAAATCCAAATGTGTCTTTTCCCACATTAACAGAAATGCACATCATTTATCCTGTTGGAGTGGTCCTGAGGAAAGACATTGTGTTATAAAGATACAACAAAAAAGGAATAAAATAGTATAAATCTAAATATTAACCATCGTTCAGAAGCCA
>NC_070642.1:19214544-19333265 GCF_947347685.1 Pleuronectes platessa | reverse complement strand
CAGAACATCACCTGTGACAAATCCTTTTCCAACAAAGTGAAGAAGAGCCATGTCAGTCCAGCCGGAGTGTCTACCTGTTCTAACGAGGTGTCGCACGTCCACATCGAGGAGGGAAGATTGTGTTGATGAGCTACACTGCACTCACTGGAGCTTCAGCATGAGGGAATGAGACATGTTTTTCACATGTGTGCATTCATGTATGTGTGTGTGTGTGTGTGAGTGTGTGTGTGTTTGTGTGTGTTTGTGTGTGTGTGTGCTGCTTGTATTAAAAAAAACATAATCACGGTGCAGCCGCCTGAAGATTTGTAAGCAGTGAGGGATACTCTGTTATTTGAACTGTGCTTGTGGTTACTGTGAATTTGTGTCCACATTACATAGACTGTATCTAAAGATGGACGACATGACAGGTCCCCTAAAGTGAAGCCAAATCATCTGGATCATCCCCTGGTGTCCCCCCCCCCCCTCCCCATTGAGGTCACAGACCCTCCCTCCTCCATGTTAGCAGAAATCTGAGGATGTTTTATGAACGTAATGAAGATTATACATGAAAATAGCTGAACGAATTTCTGTGAAACCTAGCAGGAGGATGAAGTGTTGAACTTGTTAAACTTAGTTTGGATCATATTGGTTTTCCATCGAACCACCACTGGTAAATTCTTGGTAGCTCACCTGACATTGGTGCCGGCAGAGAGAGAACATGGCAGCCGTCCTGCCCCAGGAGGGGAAGTATTCCCCGGGCCGGCAGAAATAATGACATCCTGAGTCCCCACTGAGTTCCTGTATCACTCAGATCTAATCCAAACTAATCCTCCTCAGAGTAAACTCCCAGCTGCACTTGTTCAATGTGGCGTTTCTTGAACCAGTGACTGGCACAAAGAATGAAGATTTGAAGCATCGGCATGTTTGACCAGAACCAGATTTAACACGCTGAATGGGAGGTTTTGTATTTTAAACGCTTTGCAAAATCAGGCCAAATAACGATTTGGAGTTGATCCCGTGTTTGCAAAGTTTGGGCGGAGGAACCGAAAAAAACAGAAACCTTCTCAACTTCAGTGTTTTTGTGTTTCCAAGAACAAGAACAAGCTGCTGCCGCGTGTCACTTCACATCCACACGTCAAAGCACCGGAGCCGCTGAAGAAACACGAACACCTTTACAGCCAGATGCACTCGAGTGAGTCGGATCTGAACCTCTCTCTCCTGTTCCCTCCAATCTGACGGCGGAGGGGGCCGGTCGCCTTTGTGAGTCTATTGAGGCATCAGTGTGTTTGTCATGCTCTGGTTGTGTCGGACAGCAGGTGTCACAGGGGAACCAGCTTGGCCTCGCTCCTGTCAGCACGCCG
Organism: Pleuronectes platessa; assembly: GCF_947347685.1. Taxonomy (NCBI): domain Eukaryota; kingdom Metazoa; phylum Chordata; class Actinopteri; order Pleuronectiformes; family Pleuronectidae; genus Pleuronectes; species Pleuronectes platessa. The sequence continues at coordinate 19,331,925 of NC_070642.1, read as the reverse complement.
GTTCACCAGAATGTAAAGTGGCTGCAGCCGATCTGTAGGCGCGTGTGTGTGTGTGTGTGTGTGTGTGTGTGTATACATTGTGTTTGTGTGGGTCTGGCAGCACATGAGTGAATTCTCTGGTTGTATTTTAGATTGACAGAGTGATACTACACACAACAAGTTGATTAATATTTATACACTGTATCCAGCCGCCTGGAAACACGCTGTTGGAACCTGAATTCACTGAAGCACTGTCGTCCCAGAGTGTTATTCAAATAACTCAGTATCAGCCCCGGGCGTGAAGAAGAAGAAAAGCAGTTTTTCCAATATCCAATATCTGTCATTTCACAAAAGGAAGCCAGGTTTAGAGAGTTTCAAGATTAATGCAAATTTAAGTGTTTTTCTTCTTCTCGTTCATCAATCATCTCACGAGCCAATCAGAGCTACAGGCTCGATACAGAACAGGACGTAGCATCTGCGTCTAGAAAGTGAAGCCGATGAGTTCCTGAGACATTTGTTCCCTCTCTAGTACAATGATACACACTGAATGCATCAGTATCATCAATCTAATAACTTCATTAATAATAATATATCAGTCATAAGAACCAGTATCCTGCAGAATGAATGTTTCCTACTGAAGGATCCGAGCTTCCTCCACCACTTCTGCAAAATACAAGGTTGATGACACAGCGTTTTTTTCACAATGTGACACTAACAAAAATGTTTTTGGAATCAAAGAATATTATTCACATTCCTACTTCACATTGAAACGGCAAGCGCAACTTGTGTTGATGTTATTTTTACACAGGCTTCTTTTTATTATTATTATTATTTTTATTATCAGCCCGAAACAAAATTAGGTTTACATCCAGTACAAATAACATCAAACAGCCATCATTTGTGTGTTTGTGTGTGCGTGTGTGTGTGTGTGTGTGTGTGTGTGTGTGTGTGTGTGTGTGCCCACTGTAAGTGAAAGATAATTACGATGCACATGGTGACTCACTGCAAATAATGAGTGTGCGCAACAATCTCGATAAGCGAGCAGTTTTGTTGTTTGTCTGGGCTTTGTTGGCTCCGTGAGTCTTTGTTGTGGTCTTGTCCCGCGAGTAAATAATTGAATCCATAATTAATCTCACAGATATTCATGCTGTAAAAGGGGATTAACATATTGTTTTGTGAGGGGAAACAACGACGCCGGACATTTTCTGGGGCTGTAATGGCACAACCTTCCCTCTCGCTTGTCAAAAATTTGGCAGAATTGACAAAGGGCTGCACATCAAACGGTCGCACAACAGAACAGTTGAGCGGTGACACACACACACACATACAGACAAAATGTGAAGTGAAGTGAAAAGGTGTGTGTGTGTGTGTGAGAGAGAGACACAAACAGCAGCTTTGTACAAAAGGGGAACTGAATACATCCAGAAAGGTCGATATTTGGATGGAAGGTGGAGTTCATCGGTGAATAAACACACCTGCAGTCATTATTGTGTTGATGCGGTGGAGAGCGGCATCGACCCGGTGTCGCGACGCCCGTTTGTCCCAAAGCAATATAATGAGGCAGCGCCGTCCATTCAGAGACGATTCTTCTTCTCATCCTCCAGCTGCGATGGGACGGTCCTGTCCACAGATGTGTTGTCCCCAGATACACAAGGACGGTGCAACATGATCGGAACATCAGTGAATCATCCTAACTCGGAGAAGAGATAAACTTATTTTAGTAGTTTGGAATTCAGAATCCAAAATCAAGCGTTTGAGACAGAGGCTGAAAGGAGGAGCTGCAGCCATGGAGAGTTTGAGGAAAGTGATATGAGAGCATGTAAACCTTTAAAAGTAATAACCTAAATTAAAAAGGATCATCCTGAATATGAGCACATGTCATCTCATCTGATAAGAATCACATCTTTTAACTCTTTTTGGGAAAATAAAAATTCCCATCATACAAACTACATCTCCAAGACCTCCGGAGAGTTTTTCTACCTAGCTCACCTGCTCGTCTACATCTACCTTTAACACATGCACAGGGGAAAACTACTGGCAGTTTCTAGCCCCGAGCCGGTTTCAAGGTTCCCTCATCCCCTTTATATTATTTTAGACATATTTTTCTTATTTTAATATTTTCACGATATTCAAGAGTAATCTGGAAATGTGTTGAAATATCAAAGCAAATTTCGCGGACCCCCCTGCAATGCCGTCGCGGACCACCAGGGGGGCCGCGGACCCCTGGTTGAAACTCCCTGTTTTAAATGATAAAAGATATGATCCCCCCCCCCCCCCCCCCCCCCCCCTAGAGCCCGAGGATCTGTGCTGAAGCTGCGTGGAGTCGCTCCAGCGTCGTGTGTTGGGCGACACCATCGAGCTCTGGGGCTTTAAAGAGAGGAAGCTGGGAGGAAGCTGGGAGACGCCAGGAACCAGGAGGCAGCAGAGGGCTGCAGCGTCAAGTGGTCGGGTTATGATTAATGAATGTGAACTTTTTGTCAGGCACGCTCCCCATGTAGCCGCGGGTCCATTAGAGCCCTGCACACGTACACACACGTGCACACACACATGCACACACACGTGCACACACACACATGCACACACACAGAGAAAGGAAAAGGGAAAAGACGACCCTCACCTAACTGATGGATGATACGGAAGTAGGACCACACATCGTTCTTCCATTAGCGTCTCTTCTCATTCTGCTCTGTCTCTTCTTCTGCCGGCCCCGATCAATCTTTAGCTTCCTCCTCCTCCTCCTCCTCCTCCTCCTCTGTTTTAACCTTCGATGAGTTCCCTTCTTCCTCTGCTCTTTATGTCTGTCCCTGTGTTGTCCCAGCGCTCGTGCAGCCGCTGACTCTTCCCTCAGTTTATCTCAGTCGGTTGTTTTTATCGATACGACTCTGAGAAGGGATTTAATGCTCGTGCATTAAAGCTTAAGGTGACACGAATAACAATCACCAGAGAGCGATATCGATCGAAGAGGAGCAGATCACATTCCTGCAGTGTGGGTTTCCATTTAGTCATTTTACCTTTTCGCTCTCAGGGGCCACGTGCAGCGTTTAATCACGTTCATAAATCAACAGAATGTGGATCAGATCACCGTCATGAAACATATGAGCGTAGAGACAAACAGGCGAATGTAAAAGATCCCTGTGCTGTGTGTGTACATCGTGTTTTACATCGTGAGCCGCCCATGATGGATTGAGCACGAAAATGTGGTTGTTGTGCGGCTCTCGGGGGTGTTGTGTGATAAACAAGGTAAACAGAAGGAAACAGAAGTATTTGTTTGTATGTTATTATTGATTTGCTTTGCCAAATAGCCTATATATTATAGTATGTAACCGTTGTCTGGATGGCAATACACTTACAATACAATATTATGCTGTGCTACACATCTTTATTGTACAAATCCAAATGTGTCTTTTCCCACATTAACAGAAATGCACATCATTTATTCTGTTGGAGTGGTCCTGAGGAAAGACATTGTGTTATAAAGATACAACAAAAAAGGAATAAAATAGTATAAATCTAAATATTAACCATCGTTCAGAAGCCAGGAGCAGATATTTTATGTTTGATAAATTAAATATAACTAGATGGAGTTTTTGCAGGGAATTTATTACCTAAAGTACAAATTTAATGTTGTTATACATTAGATTGTGTAAAGGTAATTTCTTCAAGACGTGTTGCTTTCTTCTTCATGTTCACCTCATGTTTGTCTTTCCCTACTTGTTACCACTCCCTCTTTACCTCGTTCCCCCTCTCCCTCGTCCCCCCTCTCCCTCGTCCCCCTCTCCCTCGTTCCCTCCTCTCCCTCTTCCCCCCTCTCCCTCGTTCCCCCTCTCCCTCGTTCCCCCCTCTCCCTCGTTCCCCCTCTCCCTCGCTCCCCCTCTCCCTCGTTACCTCCTCTCCATCTTCCCCTCATTGCACAGTTTGGCCTCCGCGTTGAGACTCCATTAATTCAGCGAGTTGGGAAGTAGGCCAGTCTGGGTCTCAGCTCCACTGGGAGCCGAGCCAGAGGAACCTCCCCAGTTCGGTGCGTGTGGAGTTATTGGGGTTGAAACACCTGCACAGCCTCATCTCCAGTTTTAACCAATCCCGATTACCGGTGCTCAACACCCACCTTGTGTGAATGAGTTATTGCTGGATCAGCTGGAAACCAGTGGATGAGGGGTAAGAGGGGACGGAGCTGTGAATGAACCCTTCACCTTATTGTGGAATTCTGCGGTGAACACCCCGGTCTAATGGGAAAGTCTTGATTCTGCTCTTACAGATGCTCCCTGCTGTGAAGAAGCGGAAGATCCTCTTAAAATAACAAGCAGGGAGAATCGTGAGTAATCCCCCCCACTGGGAATCATTTTAGAAATGAAGCCCCCCCCTGGTGCATGGAAAAGCCGCAGAATCAAAGCACGTTGAGGTCGAAGAGACTGGGAACCAACAACAGCAGCAGATGAACACCAGCACACAGAGTGAGTGTGACTATAAAAAAAGCCTGTTTACAAAGACAAAGCCCAGAACAGAGTGAGGAGTGCCCGTCAGCTGATGTGGGATCAGACTTTAATATCCCAGTCACTCCAGTTCAGATGCACGTGGAGACAACAGGAGCTGTTTCTGTCCCTTTGTTTTAAACAACAGGCTGGAGAATAGATTTCTTTCTCCTGGAGCAGGAGCTCTACCTATAAGAAATGTTTATTTTTCATTACCTTAAAATGGGGCCTGTCCACCATATTTCTCCAGTAGCCCAGAATGCACACGAACCAAACACGACCAAACTCCAGAGAGGGATTTTTCTTAACTTTAGCTGCAGGCCTCCATTACTCTACACCCACTGGGAAGGGTGAAGGTGAGGCGGTTTTAACTGGGTTGCAATCTGCAGCTTCCCTGTTCGATGCCATCACGCCACCAGACCTTTTATATCCAGATCTCACAGACTGTTGTGTTAACTGCCTCTGGCCACACGTCAGAGGTGCTGGATGTGCTGTTATCTAAACAGAACACGGGTGTGGACTCCAACTGTCTGATATTAAAGTTTTAATTGAAAGCAAATATTGACTTGATTTGGTAACTGAACGCTGTGTTGTGCCCTCCAGGTTTAACACACACAGACACACACACACACACACACACACACCCACACACACACACGCACAAAGACACACACAGTAGCAGCTGTTGCCACGCTCCTCTCTACATGCGCTCCGTCGATGGATGAACACATTGGCAGAGACTGACGCCAGCCTCTCTCTCTCTCTCTCATCTCTCTCTCTCTCTCTCTCTCTCTCTCTCTCTCTCTCTCTCTCTCTCTGTGGCAGAAGGTTATAAAGTGTTTTAATGGTTTTCATTTGACTCTGTCCCTCTCAGCTGAACTGGTCTGACATGTGGTTTGCAGCAGGAGCTCAGGTGGAAGTGTGTGTCCTACCTGAAGGGTTGAGATCCACTCAGAGGAGCAGCAGCAGCTTTCAGAGACGAATAGAAAAAGAAAGTCTTTGAGCAGAGGAGGCGTCTTGAACCCCCCCCCCCCCCCCCCTCCCGTCTCTACTTCTCACACCGAACAATATGCTCATTAAAAACACATTAAAACCTAATTTATTTCCTTGTGTGAGAGACTTTATTAGATGAGCTGTCTCTCAGTCCATTTGGGATAACAATGGTCCACGTGTGTGCCACCAATTACATGTAATTCTGTGATGATGATTAGCATTATTATTATTATTATTATCGGTTCAGCAATGCGACCACACAGACAATGGACTTTAGAATAGAAATGCAATATCTCAGCATTATTAGAAAACACTTCCTTGTTATTACAGGCACCTCAACTACAGGCACGTGATTTTCATAATGTGGTTGAAACTCGGGGGAAAGATTCAGACGTGATTCAAATGTGATCAAGGTTTTATCTTGAATTTAACAGGGGAGCAATAAAATATGATTTAAAATCATCTTCATTGGTGCAAAGAAAGGTTTTAGTCACTTGTCAATAAAGGTGACTTCATGAACAGCTCAAGTTACATTAGGATCGATGCCTTGTATTTATTCATTTCAGAATTCAGAGCAAATATTCAGCCACAAAACACATTTTTATAAATCAAAGAACAGAGAGGAAACAGGCTCTTTAACAGTTCTCTCATAATTAAGGGAGAAAAAAGAGGTTGTGATGAATCCTCTGTTCACACTGAACAGCTCAAACTGCTGCTGTCTCCTAAATCAGCTCTATTGTACAGTTTGAGAAAGAGAATATTTTGTTAAGAGTCGTACAAACTCTCTCCTCTCCTCTCCTCTCCTCTCCTCCTCTCTCCTCCTGTCCTCCTGTCCTCTCCTCCTCTCCTCTTCTTTATCTCTTCCTATAAATCCACCCCTGTCTCTTCGAGCTGCTGCACATCAGCTTCCTGTTTCTCTCGATCTTGAAACGTGACTCAGCAGATCAGGGACGTAGCTGTAGCTGTTCTCCATGTGTCTTTATTATGAGTCTCATAAGAACGTCCTTGTATTGACCTGGATGCTGTCGAGACGCACTGGAGAAGAGAGTTGACGTCAATGACCATTAACAGCTGTGGTGATGTGATTGATGGTGGTTTGATTGATGGTGATGTGATTGATGGTGGTTTGATTGGCGGCTGTGACCAGTGGATCTGCTGGTTTAGTGATCAGCTTGAACTGCTTTCCAAGTTTTACGATTGTTTGTCTCCATCAAACAGTCGATGCACGTCCACCACTGTGCAGACTATGGTTTCTTTTGCTGAAGCTTCTAACTGGTGCAGAGACACGACAACTGGTTGGTCAATTTCAATTTTGTGTAATGGCTTTTTACATTTAGAACATTGTGTATCGATGAAAGCAAATTGCAATTAAAACCGATGCAGCGTTTTAATCACAACAAACACCCGACCTGTGTGGAGCGACACTTCCATTCCTCTTCCTACCTCGTCTCCCACCACCTCTCGTTTAATTACATAATCTCATTGGACCCTCTTCTCTTCTACTTTAATCGAATTAGATTCCGAGCCACCAGCTGTTTATCTCAATAACCAACCGGCTAATATGCGCATAACGGTGGAGGTTGTATTCATTTTCATTTGCTGATCTTCTGGAAACAATTAATTTGTGTCACGCCGCGATTGGAAACCTGCACTGTGTTTAGGATGGAGCAGAAAGATAGGGAAGGAAGGAAGGGAGGGAAGCTAGGGGAGGAGAAGTGTGTAGCGATTTGAGGTTGTCGGCCTAATAGCAATCAGATTGTTGTCATATGAGCGATGTCGTACGATGGAGCCAGAGTAAGAAAAGTGAAGATGAGTCTGGGAGAGTAGTTCAGCAGCAACACACCCAAGTGAAGAGAGTGATGAATGAACAACTGGGATCAAGATGAATCTGTCAGGACAAATGAACAGGAGCTATTCTCCTCTCATGGCACCCCCCCCCCCCCCCCAATCCCCAAAAACAGAAGATGGACGAGGTGTTGACACAATCCAGATAAGTATAGATTTTATATAGATCCCAGCTTCTCCTCCTCCTCTATCAATAGAGCCCATTAAGATGGATAGACATCCAGTCATCCATCAGTGGAAAAGTTTCCTGCTCTATCAGCCCATCAGGCTGATCTATTAGGGCACGACACTCCTTCAATTATATGAACCCGCTCTCTCTTCAAGTATCACTCTCTTTTTCCATTTCTATCTGCTTCCTCCATGTTGTTTCTCTCCGCCGGCTCCATCGCTCAGTCACTCCGTCCCCGACAAATCATACACACCCGGCGAGGAGGAGGCGATCTCCTTAATTCACCTCCTGTGTAATCCTTTCTTTATTCTCCTTCCTCGTGAGCCTTCGGGCTGTTTGCTTTGTAGTGAATCTTCTAATTTGCGGCTTCGGCCCAGAAACCTCCTCCTTATCTTGACGTTGTTTCCGCCGCGGGAGACGAATAGCTCTTGTTTTTCATTGTTTGTGGAACTCACTGCTTCAAGGCAAAGATTTCTAAAAAACCATCATCAGAAGCTGGTGAGGAAGTGAAGGTGGAAATCTGCTCTTGCTACCGAGCTAAAGACTTGATTGTTGTTAACTCCCTAAATTCACCAGTGACTCGTCAGCTGTAGAGGAAGATGGACGATGCATCATGGGAAGGAAGGTCATTAGACAATGGAGGTAACTCTCTGAAGTTAGAGACATGAGAATAAGTAAATAACAAGAAAGACAGCCAACTTTGAGAAAGAATAATTTACATGCATGTCCCATCTGTTAACATGGAGGAGGCGGCGCTAATTGTTAGTGTTATCATTATTTACAGTGAACAACGTCATCAAACACATTTATTCTTTTTTAATTCTACATCCAGGACCACGAGGAGATACTTCAGAGGCAGATTCTGAAAATCGGAATCCCCTCTCGTCAGCGTGTTGAGCTCTCCTCTCACACGGAGCCACTGATCAGTCGCTGTGAATATTTCATAGGCTTGAGGTGCTTCAGGGACTCAGATGGTTAGACTGACGCACAGCGCTCGGTGAAAGCGTGAGATCAATATCCATCAGGGATGAGCTGGAAGCGATGAAGAGGGATGAGCGACACACACACGCACACACACACTCTTGACCCTGTAGCCTCATCATTGAAATACAAAATAAATACAAAATCAAATCAAAATGTAGCTTTGTTTCCAGTGATTCTGTATTTGGAGTGCCTCGTTAATATTTGCAAACCAATGCAAACAATTTCAATTAGCGGTGAAACAACCCGGAGCCAAAGTGAACCGGTCTGAAAGTAGATCTGGGAGTTCTGGAGAGAGGAGAGTGAAATTGAAATGTGTCTGCGGGTTAATGGCTGCGGACGATCAGGAGAAGAGAAAATTACTATATTTCATACTTGGGGTGATTGATGCTTCATTCGTCAGTTTCAGGTTCTCGTGTTGAAGACTCTTGTTAACGGCGACTTTCAGACACACGTGGGTGGAGCCTGGACGCTGCCGATTTTCATGTGACAGAGAGAAGTTTAGTTGCCCATTAAAAGTCGGCCTTTTTCAGTGTCTGTGTGTGTATGTCTCTGTGTGTCTGTGTGTGTGTGTTGCTGCTTTGTTGGGTGTATTAAAGTCGTCTTTCAGGAGGAATTCCATGTCTTATTATTCCCGTTTTGCCACTAGTTGCCTTTGTGTTGGCACCAAAACAAACCAACAACGTACTGTTAGATAATGAATTATTAATGGTTACGAGGCCTTTAGAGTTGAACCACTTGCATTAAAATAACGTTGATCTACAGAGGAGGGGGTCTGCAGGTTAGAAGGAACTGCTGTTCGGGGCTTAGGGGGACAACATTCTCCCTTGTTGTGCAAATAGGATGGTTTCTGTAAATGCATTAATAATTAAACCTGAGTATGAAAGCTAAGGATGAATCCTGTACCCAGTGTTTGTGCAGCTCAATCACCCAAAAGAAATTTGAATTCATATGTTTTCATTCATTCTTTATGTCCATGCTGTAAAGACATAATTTGCCAGGACATGTAATTGTGGACATTGGAACTTGTGATAAAATCAGTAGAACACTTGCTATTGATTATCAGCAGTTGGTCCCAATTATTACTTTCCGAAGACAGTAAAATCTTAATGGATGTTTTAATGCACCCACACACACAGACCAGGGGGGGGGGGGGTGGTTGAAGGAGGATTGTTAAATTCACAGGTTGTTTTAAAGGGATTGGTGTTTTGTTCATTTGGATTTAAAGGGGACAGCATCCACAGGATTCCAACCTGGATGCATGGATACTCTCAATCAGTCTTTGGTTTGTTTGGTTTAGTGGAACTCCAGGGACAAAACATCCCTTTGCTCCTAATCAACATTTCAACAAGAACCTGCTGTCACAACAACAGCAAACAACCTATAGGCGGCTTTGTGCTCGGCTCCTGCAGCCTCATTCTCCAAAGGAGGTCTCATTACCTCTTTGCTCATCATCTCGCCCCCGGTGACAGATTCCTCCTGCTTCTTTTCCTGGAAACGTCGACTCGTTTAAGGAATTCCAGGTATCGCCGCACGCCGCTCGTCCAATCCCTGCCTGACAGGATTCATCAGAAGACTGTCACAGGGATTCCTGAGGGGGAATTAGCTCGGAGACAATGATCGGTGAACAAAAGGTGAATCATCCAGCCTTTCGAGTGTTCCTGACAAATGAGGTAATCCTATTAGATGGTTGCACCTAGCATCGCCTCCTGTGTGCGTGTGGGCAAAGGCACGTACTGTATAGTTGTCTATGCAGGAGTGTAACTGTGTGTTCAAAGCCTTTACCGGAGGCGCCGGTGGCAAATAGACCTGTCGTCTCCTCTTAAGCACGGCCCCAACGTTTCCCCTGTAATGAGACTGTCAATTCCCCTTTGCCCGTCCCGTCCTGCCCCACGGGTAACTGCCGGGGAAAGATTGTACAGACATCCTAATGAGAAGGGCCGCTCCTTTGTTACTGACGCCATTTGAGAACCCACAGGCCCTCGCCCACCAGCCCGCCCCTCGCTTTTAAAAAGGCTGATTTCAAAGCCACCTCCCATGTCTCACTCCTTCCCCAGAGAGACGCTGGATGGATGCAGTTTGTCAGAGAGGGGCTTTAGATTTGATAAAACGTGATCCCCCTAAAGAGCAGAGGGAGGGATTCTGCAGCACAGGGATTCTCAACCTGGATTTATTCTAAATGAAATTTTCGACTATACCAGTTTTATTATTTTTTTATATTAAATCATCTTTCTTTCGAATGGATGTTGTTATTGTGACTCAGAGCTTTGACAAAACCAAAGACAAAAGACATTACTTGGTGAAATTGGTTCCATGTGGCAGCTCAGGGGAAGAGAGGAGGGAAGTGAGAAAACACTCATAAAACAGTCAAAGTGTGATGTTGGGGTTAAGAGTGATGGTGGAACAGAATGTGGAGCAGAGAAACTCATCGATCCCTCAGCCAATCAGGCCGTCAGTCACTTATTAGCTCAATTTGTATTGGAGGCTGCGTCGCTCTCTCTCTCTCTCTCTCTCTCTCTCTCTCTCTCTCTCTCTCTTTCTCTCTCTCTCTCTCTCTCCGTCCCCGATGCTTTTTCATCCTGAGATATTTGTGCTTTTTCACTTTTTGCGTCATCCACTCGCTCAAAGTGAATTCTTTGGATTAAACATACACATAAAATTGATGACATAATTCAAAATGTGCTCTTGCATGTTGAAAACTCAATGGGGGGGGGGGGGGGGGGGGGGGTGTTGTAGAAAAACCATAGGGGTTGATCTTCGCTGCTTGAACACACTCATGACGTGCGCCTGCTGATTGGCTTCGCTGGAGCGCCACTGACCTCAAGCATTTAACCTCCAGCCGCTCGAGGCCGATGCATTGTGGGTAACTCTGCGCTCTGACCTTTACCAGAGAATTGCATTTATGTGTAGGAGATGATATACGATAAAATATACATCTCAATTACTTTGCCTAACTTGTCCTGAATGTATTTTTTTTTTTTTATAATTGATTCCTGTATTTATTGGAATCTGGTGGAATCTGCCGCGCTGACGGGAACCAATGAGCTTCTTCTATTTCAGTCGTCAATACTCGCACTCTGGCCAATGAGGTGTTACCACATCAGCCCCCCCGATGATGAAAGATTATCTGGAGAGCAGTTCAAGCATCTCTCATCATGAGACCCTAACCCTAACCCCCCCAGCTGTCAGATGACATGTCATATTCAACACGTTACATGACCATTCACTCATGTGTAACTAGAACATTTGCTCCCTGTGTGGATACGTGTGACCGTGGCCTTTAGTACGGGCAGAGCTGAAAAAACCTTTCACTCTTGAAGATTGTTAAAAAACAAAAAGTTAAGTTTTCTTAAATGAACATTAGTAGAAGGCAATATTTGTACCTGTCCTAAAATATGAAATGATGTCCACAGCGCGTTTCTTTTAAATTTATATTTCTCATGTTGCACCGGTTATTTTGTTCAGGTTTAGCTATAAGTTACTGTCCATTATGGGTTGTGTAGAAAAAGTGCATGTAAGTTTTGTAGGTCTTCATATGTTGCGTTTCATTGCCTTTTCTACGACAACATTAATCAATCAACTGCATCAATAGGTTTTGATTAACGGATTATTTGTGTACGGAGCAAACGCACAAACACTCTGACGGGTTCACTGTGGAACGCAGGCTGGTGTTTGTGGGAGACACTTTATTCTGCTTTATATTTCTTTGAGGATTTGTCATTAATTTTATTGAGGATTCGCAGATGGTTCCCACGGCCGTCAGTCGCCTCAAAGCGAAGCAATTATCACCGGACCATTAACGATAATCAATCCCAGTGTGAAGACGCGGTCGGCCGCACGAGAAGCAGCAAAAACGAGTCGGGGATGAAGCAGGTGGCAGTTCAACAGCAGAAAATATACATTTTTCATTGGCACATAATGAGGAGAAGTTAATGACAGGGTTTAATGGATGAGGCTGTTGTTGTTCGATGAAAGTGACAGAAACTCCCCAGAGCCACAGGGGAGATGGATCTATGGAAGCTGAGAAGCCCAGTGTGGAAACGTGTCTGTTATTAATCAAAGTGACGCTCTCACCTTCTCACAGATGTTAGAAAGTAAATTATTTCATATTGTTAACTATCATTTTGTGTGTTTGTTGTTTTAGATCTTACGCCTTCACCTAAAAGCTGCAATGAGCTGTGATAACACACTCATCTAAATTACAGGCCAGGTAGAGCATGAAGGTTTCAGGTGCAACTGGTAGAAAAACATATAATCAAGCCAAAAGCTTTACAGGGTTGAGATGCATCATTATGAAGCCCCCCCCCCCCCCCCCCCCCTTTATAGTCGTTAACATATAATTGAATGTCTTTAAACAGCTAAAACCCAGACAATGATTTCTTTAACAGGTCATTTCAGCACATCTGCAATTAGACAGCATCGCCTGGCCCCTTCAAAAAATAGAATGGACTGCCGGGATTTTGCATAAACTCCCCCCCCCGGTGTTTCATCTCCATTTAGCTGCTGCCTGCTGCGATGGAGACTGAGTGGCTTCCTTCTCCTTCTTCCTTCTGTGTAGTGAAGACAGAGGCAACTGGCATTTTGACACTGAGAGACTGTCTGTGATGACTGTCTGCCATCACAGACAGTCTGTGGTGACAAGTCAGTTTGACTTCAGTCTGCACACACACACACACTTTGACACACACACACACACACTTACACACACACAGACGAGAAAGGGAGGTCACTCTAAGTAAGAAATAATTGGTTGATTCTAATGGGATTTGATAATTATCTTGACAATCCCTTGAAACAATCTTTGGATGATGAACGTCAATAAAGTTCAAGTTCAAAACTTGTATAAATACATAAAACATGACAGGAGACAACTTTATGTCACTTCACAGACTTTTCCGAGTTTTTCATTTTACGTTAGAGACATTTTTGAAAATGACACGAAACTGAAAGTGCCCTGAACTTTGATTCGCCATCTGTTAAAAGCCTCCTGGAATAACATGAGATCAAATTAGCGAGTGTGCCAACATCCTGCCTGTGTGTGTGTGTGTGTGTGTGTGTGTGTGTGTGTGTGTGTTCGGTGCGCAGGGTTGTAATGTTCAAACATAATTATCCCGTCGGGCTTTGCGTACCATCATGCCATGTTATCTGTAACTCTCCCTCTCCTCCGGCTATTGATGCACCGATCTTCTAATTACCATCACCCCTCGTTTAGCTGCATCATGTGTGTGCACGTAATGTTTATGTTGTGTATTTGTATGTGTGTGTGTGTGTGTGTGAAGCCGCTGATCAGTGGAGACGTGCTCCATGTGCTGAGCTCCTCCTAATTAACCCCCGAGGATTAAGCAGCACCTTCAGACTTCATGGTGCTGTCATGTATCTCTCAGGCTTCACCGTGCACCTCACTGGCTGCAACATTACTAATCATCACTTAAGATTAAAACAACTGTCTTGTTCCTGATTCTGCAAGATGGCACTGTGAGTTGGTTCTAAATCAAAACTTTCTATTCCTGATTTATAAATCCTGAATTAGGATTAATCAAGTAAACTCACCAAATGAACTTTTTAAAGTTAGTTAAAAATCTAGCTTGATTATCTCTCGACCTTCTCAAACAACAGCCTGAGTAGATAAATCTAATAATCTCCACATGACATGTGTTCTGCATCCTGATGCTCCACAGAGTCTGAGCTGCTGACTGCTGCTGATGATTATCTTTGTCCATTAGCTTTCACCACGATGACCTCCTCTAAACTTCATTACGTCTGCTGAGCAAGTTGCTTTCATCCCTGTCTCTGTGTGTTTGTCTGTTAGTTTGCAGGATTACACAGAAGTTATCACAGAACTCGGTGGAAGGATGTGAAATGGGTTTAGGGAGGAAACCAGGGAATTTAGTTGTTGATTCAAATCAGGGGGGCGGGTATATAGGGTGTATTTTCACGGTTAATGGGGGGGGGGGGGGGGGGGGGGTGGTATTCTTACTCCTGTTGAGGGTGAAAGAAGAGAGGATCAGATGATTCCTTCTTTCCAAGCTGAAGATCTTTGTTGGCCTAATTCAAGAGCAGACATACAATTCCAGTAAGTGGTGGAGAGATGAGGACACAAAGCTAAATATTGACCCATTTACAATTCAGTGCAGCCACAGTCTAGACAGCAAAGCTCTGAGTTTCTGCTCATTTCACATCCACTGACCTCCAGCCGCTCTGAGGAATCAGCTGGAGGTAAAGAAACACACACAAATTTGTCCTCGGTGCATCAGTGGAAGTCTTTCATGTGAAAAACACAAACTCTGCAGCCTTTGAATGCATCGTGTGGAAATGTTTTTTTCATATTTCTGGATATTTAGCAGCAGAAGTGATCATCGCTGGCGTCTGTGTATGAGCCAATGGAGCTGAGCCAACACATCACTTCCAGGGCTGAAGCGACGAGACCCCCCCGCTGCTTTCACTTTGACACCTTTAAGTATCATCACAGACTAATGGGGCCCCCTCTGCATCGGGCAAAGGACAGTTGTGAGAGTGAATGTGTTGTGTGTGTGTGTGTTTATTATAAAAGATGAAGGAGGGAGTAAAAATAGAATTTGTTTAAGGGATATTTTTGGATGATGATTATGATTCATATTTTCAGGGAGAACTCCATGTTTCTTCCTCGTGCATGTGACTTTCTGCACGCGAGAGTGAATTATTGATCCACCGGAGGGATGAGTGAAAATCACTCTCCTCCATCAGCTGAGTCGTGTTCAATATTTCATCTAAATCCTGATCTGAATGAAGATGATGAAGATTTCTCGATGCTGCTCGCTGCCACATTTCCATCTCTCTCTCTCTATGTCTATCTATCTTCCTTCCCCCCCCCCCAGTTTCACCTCCACACTTCACTCCCATCGGCGCTGCTCCCCCCCCCCCCCCCCCCTTCCTGTTTCAAATCAAACACATCTTTATTCAACCCTTTGTGTTGACGCCGTGGTGCTGCCAGAAATAGGCTCCACAAATGCACAATGTGTGAGTCTGTGTGTCTTATCTCCCGCCGGCCGCCCCGAGGAATAACCGTCTGCTGCGTTCCCGGTGCCTGGTAATAGCCTGCTGCTATCTCCCGCCACGCTGCGCTGAGAAGAAATGACTTCCCGACGCCACGGCCTTCCTTGAGCGCTCAAGCCTGATTCGCCGGCAACGGAGCCTCATGGACGGCACTCGACATTCCAGCCAATCTGTACTTTCATTAAAAGTCACTTTTTACCGCATCTCCGCTCGAAATGATGGTCTGTAAAGCGGCAGAGAGACGGGGGGGGATGGGGGGAGCAGCAGGAAGGGGGGAGGGGGGGGGGGGGAGAGAGTTTTTTCGAGCAAATTCTTCCTCAACAACCCTCACAAGCTAAATATAGAACTCCCAGGAATTAATTTTTCAGTCCTGCTGTGTCCTCCCCAAACTTCCTGGCTCTTTCTCTGAAATGACTTCGGATTCTATGATGTGATGTCGGGTGCATAGAGGAGGTTCTCCACTGCAATTGGAGCCCGGCTGCATTATCGCTTCACCACAGTTTAATTGCAGCATAACTTGTTCGTGAGTGTCCAGAGGTTCGACTGGCCCGTGATGGAACTGAGCTACAGTGACGCTGCAGGTTGAACAGGTAGCTGCTCGGAGGAGAAAGGGTTAGCCTGGTTCCTGTCTGGCTACATCGTTTGCCCCAGGCCTCGCTCCCATCTTCATCTTCAGAGTGCCGTCTCCTCTGCAGAGTCTACCCCCCCCCCCCCCCCCCCCCCTCCATTCTTCTCCAAAGTGTGCACTCGTTCTCTTTTCCCTCCTGAGGGCTCTACGAGAATGGCCTGAGAACCAGCGGCAGCTCACGGCGCTACAATCACCTCAATGGTAAAAACCAACGGGCGCATCCGTCTCCCGGGGCGGACAGGGAATCGGATATTGCTCTTCGATGGGGGACCGGGGATGAATTGGCCTGTCCTGGACTCTGCCAGGAAACAGAAGGCCGGGGGGGCAAATGTCTGGCTGCTCCGCTATCTATCAGACCACCGGCCCCTGGGGCGGGGGGGAAGAGCAAATAAGAGCGAATAAAATATGGGGGTCTCTGCACAAGACTTGACGGAACCCATGCTGCTGTTGTTGTTGTTGCACCTTGAATACTGACACCAATGAATGGTTCGCAGCTCGGCTCATTTGTTCCCTGCTCTCTCTCTCTCTCTCTCTCTCTCTCTCTCTCTCTCTCTCTCTCTCTCGTTCGTCCCCGGCTGATAAAGCTGTCTGAGCTGTAATTGGAAGGAAACACAGACGGCACCGTCCCAATAGATTTCCATAGATTTGTGGTTACACCTTGAAAACAGAAGGCTGAACATAAATACAAAAAATTCCGCCGCCATCAGTCGTGGAGCGCTCACTTCCCGCCGCCTGTTCCCAGACTGTTTCTGTATTTCACACTGGGTTTAATGGGCTCAGTGTGAGTGTGTGGCTGGAGGTGATACACTGCTGCTTCTACGAATGAGCTGCACCAGAGCCTCCTCGGTTCAAGTGAAGTGCTGAGTCAGACAGCAACATTGATGACAGACTTCATTTTCAGAAATAAATTGCTCCCCCTGCTTGGATTTGTGGCCCCTGAGGGATCCCAGTGTTTGCTCTGGGGTCTCAGGATGTCTCACAGACGAGGGAACGAGGAGGGTTCCTGTGATTTAGGAATAAAACAACTGTTTGGAAAGCTTTGATTGGATCGCTGAGGATGTGATGTCGGCTTTGTTGTTGACTCTCTGTGACCCTGCGGGATTCAATCCAACAAGAACTGTGCAGAGTGAGAACTCTGTGATCGCACTCATTTCCCTTTCTCTACCCAGCAGTACCCTAATGGTCTACAACCAGCAGGACACACAAAACACTGGATGGGTTTTACTCAAAAACAGCAAACATAGCCAAAATGTCCCTTTTATAAAGAAATTCAACTTTTATCTGTACAACGGCTTCAAAGAACTCAGTGAGGACGTTTATCTGTGATAAAGCATCAGACTGCTGCAAGTGTATTATTGTGCATTTTGGCTCAGTGTGACCGATCCTGAAGCTCGGGGGGGAATCTTGACCGTGCACCACACAGGGAAAGATTGGCTGATTTCCCCAGACTTTGTGCAAACTATTGAAATAAAAAACACCAAAAAGTTAGACTTAAAAATACAAATCAATTACAGAGACATCTCAGAGGAATTCAGGCGATGTGCACTTAAAGACCCCCCCCCCACAAGTTTAAAGACAGAATTCTGTCCTCTGGTCTCTAATCGCCTCAGAGCACCAGTTCATTAGCACAGTGCAGAGCTGAGGAATTGCTACTCAAAGATGTGCCAGAGGTTTGTGGAGTGTTTCTTCACAGGCTTATGTTTCGCACCATCCAGAGAGACATAATATAAAAAGATAAGTCGGCAGCTCTGCAGGGAGCTCTGCACTTAGTCCGTCCTTCACTAAGAATAGTTTCTGTGTGATGATCACATTCCCACCAGCCGTCTTCACTACCGCTCCTTGTTGTGCTAGGAAGCCGAGGAACCCTGGGAACGTCCGATTAATACTTCAAACCTTCAAACCTTCTCGATGTTTCTTGCTCATATTCCGTGATTTTGAAGCAGGGCAAACAAACACAGAGAAAGGAGAAGACAGCTCTGACGTCTCGGCCTTTATTCCCAGACGGACTCGTAGCTTTGGCCGGTTTCTCAGATCTTCCTCCTCCAGCTCGTTGTGCTCAGCAGCAGCTTCTGAGCGGCTCCCCCAGGGGGGCGACAGAGAGGACCCTGCATGTCTCCCTCTTTAATCCAGCCAATGAGCTCTGACCGGGGCCACATCGCATCACACAGAGCAGAATCCAACCCTCTGACTGCTCTGCTACACACTAGTCGATGGGAACGTAGCATTATCAGCTGCTTTGTGTGTGTGTCTGTGTGTGTCTGTGTGTGTTGGTGTGTGTGTGTTGTCCAGGTATTACCCATAATCTATATGTTTTTAGTTTAGTCAAATGTTTTATTAAAACAGCTCCAAATAACTCAGTTACAGTAATTGACTGATGTCTTTGTGAGAACTGGAGAAAGATAAGATATGAAAGGAGAAATATTATAACCTTGTTTTCGTTGGAATTCAATTTAATGGTGAATTTGTGCAGGTAAAAACAAAACTTAGAAGAAGATATACATGTTTCTGTTTTTTGAAATATAAATTATGATGCTTTGCCTTCACTTTTGTGGAGCTGTCACGTCGTCCATCTCTATAAACAGTCTATGGTGTGTGTGTGTGTGTTTTTGTTTGTGTTATGTAATTCTGAGAGGCTCTTTATTCTGAAGGAAATAACTTTTGCTTAGCAGCCTCACTCAGACGATCCATCAACCAAAACTCGGGTATTTGGGCCTTTTTCTTCCTCCCTGTGTGGAATCTTCTGCCAAATTAACGTCTCTTTACTATTCAGAAATAACTTAAGAGCCGTTTCCCAGCTCCCACTCATCTCCTCCTCCCCATAACTCCCTTTGCTACAGGCAGACCAAGTTTAATATGAATTATAATTAGCAATTCTATATTTATAGAGTCAAGAATCCAACGACAGTATCAGCTGATCCAACGCCCTGCTAGAAAGCCCTGTGAGGTTTCACATGCATGTAGCATGGGGAAACATAACAGTCCCTCGGAAATTTACAGTTATCTCTTTAATAATTTGACAATTTCCCGTAGAACCGACCTATCTGCTTTGAGTAAAATGTTAAAAACCCAAAGCTCAACACATTTAACACGATTCTCACATGTTAAGGCGGATTGGGATGAATCGACGCACAATTGGAGAGTCCCAACGACAAAATACAAACTTTTGTTTTGACAACTTCAAAGCTCTAATGAGATCCTTAAAAAGCTTTTGATGGGAGTCCTGTCACAGCCTTTACCAGCTTAACGATCCCTCTTATCTTCTGTCGGTGCTATTTCATATTTAATCCTTCCAGTGTAAAGTACGGTTAAAAAGGAGTTTTAATGAGAGCCATTCCAGAGCCGCCCACAAACCCGTCCTCTTCACTCTGACAGCGCAGAGCAGTAAATTGGAGGCTAATGGATTTCTCCGAGAAACAAAGAAATGAAGTCAAACTGGGCAGAAGCTCGACTGGGAAAGGAAATGCCAAGTGCCTTTGTTTGACTTTTTATTTTATCTAAATTGATGCTTTATCTTATTTATTCACCTTTCGTTATTTAGCAAACAGTCCAAACCAACCCCAAGGAAAATTAAAAATGCCAATCACCATTATTATTTCTTCACCGCTTGAGATTGTGTATATGGAGGTGGCCCCGTGTTGTCTTGTTTGTTCTCAGGTTGCATCAATCAACACATGATATTGTTTCCAGGAAGAGGATGATTAGGGACACGCACACAGAGCTTAAAGCTTTTCTACCAAAGAGCAAATGTGTAAAATCTTGTTTTGGTTCCCATCATTTTTAGTGTGTGAGGATAAAATGATGCAGGAAACCTTTTAGAATGAAATCTCACTGGGCTATCAGGGTGTGATGATGATGGTGAGGATGTTAATAATAATAAAATATATATATTCTTATCTCCTTGTATAAGCAGGTTTTAATTTGATAAACAGTAAGGACATCATTTGCTGGAGGCGCTCTCTGGACTCCCTTGCGTGAACGGTGAGAATAGAAAATAATCAGCCTCCCCCTGCGATGATCACTCAGCCTCTGTCAGGTGAGTCTGTGGCTCGGAGACAGGAGGTCGGCTCGGTTGGTGTCCCTAGCTGGGGGGGGGGGGGGGGGGGGGGGCGGGGGACAATGAAAACATGTCCGGATTGATTATTGCCCGGGGAGCGTATGGCCTCGGTTCACATTCTGCCGTCTGTCGGCCAGTTGTACGTCGTCCAGACAGAAAAACTCAATCACAGAGTTTTTATGTGAACTTTGACCTTTCAACGGTTCCGCTTCAGAAATTCAACGCTTTGTTTAGTTTTTTTTGCAAACTAAAAGTTGCCCGAGGTTGGTTCAGGCCGGAGTTACATCTTCTGAAAACACACGTCAGCAGCTCCTCTATTCAGCCTCTGTCAGAAAACACTTGCTTTAAGTCCCCCCTCTGCCGATGCTCTGATTGGCCAGCTGGCTTGTTCTGTTGTGATTGGTCAAGGGCTTCTAGTGCCTGTATGATATGTCGACCTCTGATCTCCCTCTACCTGGCTGCGTTAGGGCCAGACTAGCTGCTAGCCGTGCATCATGCCAATATACTGGAAGTGTTGGCTGGTCTACTGGAGAGCAGCTTCAGGGGCAGAGTTTTTGGTGGAGGAAGAGGAGCTTTGGGCATAAAAAAAAACAGTATAACCCATTAGAAGAGAGAAAAACTGTGAAATCCTCCTTTGGGTTAACATCATACATTGTTTTCACACACTCTAGCTGATGGTTGTCGATGTCTTTCAAGAGAAAATGTCTAAAAGACCCGAACATAAGCCAAAGTCTTACAGCTGCTTCCACCCAGCCATGAGAGGGAAATTATTTTCAGCACACAGGAAACAAACCGAGGAAAGCTCTCCCGAGGAGTCGCTAAAAATACACCTTGACACTTTCAATGGAAGCAACTGTTTGTCCTTCAGGGACTCTAGCAGGGACACGCTCCTGCAGCTTCTTCTCCTCCTGTGGCAGTGGATGCCCTTTCTCTGCTTATCTGCTGTCATCACGCTACTACACAACACCACCACTTCCATTTGAGCTGAATGGTGTTATCGTAAATCCACAGCATCTCACAAACCTAAGGGAAAAGGTCTTATGACAGGACTGTGCCAAAGTTTTGTATAAAACAAAGTATGGAGCTGAGATTCTTAGTTTGTGCACATTCACACGAGTGGTTGGTTGAACTCTGGTAAGATAAAGCTCTAAAGCTGTGGTGAAACCAGATTTCCAATTTCAGAGTAAACCTGTGGGAAGTAAAAACTTTCCATTTTAGTATCATAAACCTTTAACTCTCCTTCCACACACACACCACTGTCGAGCAGCCTCTCTTCCATCTAAGATTGGTCTTTTGTTCTTTCTTTTAAAGAGTCGAGTCATGCATCGCACGTCCTGTCTCTCCTCGCTGCTCTTTTCCAGCCTTTACTCTTCTTATATCCAGTGCAGTAAAAAGATTTGGCCTAAATCTGGGAACTCTCTTGGGTGCTGCTGCAGTCAGGTCCACAGCCTGTTGCACCACTGTTGCTCAGGGTATCTAGTCCTCACTGCCAGAAGGGCTCAACACACCAAGGGAGGCGGATGATATAACATCCTTATTTTAAAAGTAACGGTGGGTTGTCAAAAAATATTTTTTCTGTCCATTTATGTTTCGCAGGTTCTTCTTCACTCAGTTATTGACTGCTGGTATGTTGATAAGTAAATTAAATAAATATCAAAACAGTAGTAATTTACTAACCTGCTCCTATAGGTGCAGGCTTTAGGATCAAATCTAATGTTGCTCTTATCTCTTATTCTTCAAATGTTGCTCAAAAGCATTGAGCTGCTGAAGTGTGTTTGTAGACAATCATTGTGATTTCATTGGTTCTTGGCTGCAGAAGAAACAATAGATTTAGTTTCAGTCCCAAAGACCAGATGAATTCTTCATTGTGTGTTCCAGCCTCTGATAAACTGCTGTGGTGTCTGCTGGCAGGCCGAGAATCACCGGCTGTCCACTGTGGGCAGAGCCATCCTGTTGTCATTACACTTCCATTAACAGTCACACATCACTTTGCTGCCAGATGCAATGGGCTGAAACCAGTAAGACTCAGCGTCCCCGTCAAAGAGCCATCAAATCTGACCTTTGAGACATTAACCCATACACTCTGCAGGCAGACGGCCTAACCATCTCCGCTATGAGTCATTACACCCACTCTGTGTGAACGGCAAATCATTTGGGTTGATGTGTGCTGGTGTGTAATGAATGATGCCCCCCCCCCCCCCACTCACACACACACACACAGACACACACACTGTTGCTATCTAATAAATTTGAGGGAATGAATTTGACCTTTGCCCTGCTGGCATGGTAATCCTCTCCCTGAAATTAAGAAAGGTGCTGATTCTCTCACTGAAATATTAGACTGAACACAGGATTACCCAGGTCTCTTCATTGCAGGATTCTCATGGAGGTGCATGTCCGAGAACAGTACGTGCCCGGACTTTATTAAGCAATTTCCATTCCAGGGAGGATTCATTATCACAACCTTGGTTTTTGCACACGGCAACAAAAGGTCGAGGTTTCATAGTTAGCCTCTTCGTGTAACTGACAACTTGTGCAAATTAGATCTATTGAGAATACACGGATTTCGAAAAAAGTGTAGTCGATAGAAGCAATATTCACTCTTAGAAGATATACACAATACTGCACCTTGAGCTTGACATTATTAAAATGAGCCATTAATGACTTTATTAGACTAATTGTTAATGTTCATTATAGAGATTCAACAACTCCAGCTCCTTCTGTTGTCGGTGCAGTTTTGCTTTAAAGGTTGATGCATACATTTTGATGGTTATTGGTGTTATCACGAGCAGTTAAGGGGGGAAACACTCAAGGACAAGTTTAAAACCAAGAACCTCCCGAGTTCCAGACGTCGCTCCACCTCCTTCATCAAACTAAATGTTCATTTGAGCGCTTGTTCTCTGACACTTCACCTTGTTCTCAGAGAAAGTAGAAGTTTTGGAAAGTTTTCCACATGACGTGTTAATAATTCATACTTTCTCCAAATCTAGTCCAGAGCTTCAGAGACCAACGTGTTTTCACCCTCGAGAGTTTTGAAGTTCTCGTTTCTGAAACTGTAATTGAGAAATCCAGACTCCAAGCCTTGATACTCTGCAGAGTAGAGATGTGAATAAAATCCATCGTGGTGACATTAAGGGTACGAACCTGTAGTTTTTTTGGCAATATAAAATATAGTACCCCATGTTTTTCCGCATCTTATTGCCTCCATGGAATAAGTGTTTGGTGGGAAATCCCTTTAAATCCGCCTGATTGTGATCTGCCATGTGAAATGTGAAGCAGTGAGAGATCGTTGATTCAAACGCCTCATGTTAGCATTTAGCTAAAAAGGCAGCGGTGTCTGTAGTGTAACTTCGCAAAACTTACCCTAAAGGTCAGAGGTCAGGTTAAGTTAAATATCCATGGAGTCAGTTGGGGGTTCAGTGCAAATTGTGAATATCTGCCAGCAAGCGTCAAATGTCGACAGTGGCTTTTTCTGAAAGCTTCAATAATGTAACGTTGTGTATTTATATACTTATATGACCCTGAAGCCCATTCTCAACTTATTCCTCCACACAATCGCACTGTATATTTTAAGTTTCGACCTTTGTAACATGTGCATGATATTTTAAACACGTTCTCCCATCTCTCCCCCCCCCTCGCTGTCACTTGACTTTCTGTTCAAGTGTTCCCTGTCAGTGTGCAAGTGCCACTTAGAGCTCAGAGGAACATGTTGCAATCAGTCTGACGTCTGAGCACTTGATTGTTTGAGGACGTTGCAACACGTAATATGCAGATGTGGTGAAGATGCTCTGGAAGAAGCTAAATCAACAAATGCTCTCTTATACGTAAATCGTCAGATCACAGATAAATTGATCATTTCAGGGAGTAGCATGAGTTTATTCGCATTTGTATTCAGGCTCAATCTCCTAAGGTAGATAAAATATTAAATATATAACTGCTGCTTTCAATCTCTGATAACAAACTGAAACTGTTGCCATGGATGCCTCTTAAAATAGCTCGTTCAAATATTTGCCTCAAATATAAATGCTTAACGTCTTATCTTTCAATGTTCTCTGCAATAATTCATGGCCTCATGCTTTTTGTGAGATATTCCAGTTTTTGCAAATTCGTGGAGATTTCAAAAATGAACTCAAGTATTTATCTGAATGGAATTTGAGTAGAGTTGACAAAGAAGTGATGATTATCAAAGTGTAAAGGCTCAGATGAGTTCAGCTGTCGAAGCTGTCGTCAAATGAAATGACCATAAGATCTGATCCTGGGTTGGTTGACCTGAATGTCAGTCGTCCATCTTCCTGCTCTGCAGCCGGACTCGAGCCAGACTGCTATCGATCCAGAGACGTGTTAGTGTGACAATGGGGAAGACTCCGAGCAGCACGGTTCACAGGATGTCATTTTGTTCTCTCAAAAACATGTTACCCAGGTATCTCAGCGGAGACATCTCTAGCCCTCAGGGCCATGGCTGACATTCCCTCTCTCTCACCAGGATGTAGAACTGCTTCGTTATAGCCACAGTGTCTTTGTAGGGCTCCTCCACAAGCAGACTGCTCTCTGGGCCCTGATAGGCTGATCACAGCTGTTTCAGGATCAGGAGGCTGTTGTCACATTCTGCATTAATGTAATAGTAATGATAATCCAATAATATTTATTAATGCTCTGGAATCTGTTCATATGCTAAATGAGGCCTTTAGTCCACTTACCTGATGACACTTAGGGAATGTGTTGATGCAGGATTGTATAAACAACAT
Source organism: Pleuronectes platessa (assembly GCF_947347685.1). Lineage (NCBI taxonomy): Eukaryota > Metazoa > Chordata > Actinopteri > Pleuronectiformes > Pleuronectidae > Pleuronectes > Pleuronectes platessa. The sequence continues at coordinate 19,307,030 of NC_070642.1, read as the reverse complement.
TGCGGAATTGCAGATTTTACCTTTATTTAATAATCCAGTATCCTCCCATCACTACTTTCTAAAGATATGAATCTTCACTTTGACATAGTAACAGTTAAGCAGGATGTGTGTGCTCATCTTTGTCTCCCTCCCCTCTCCATCACATGCTTCAGTAATTATGATACAGACTCAAACAATAACTCAGTGCTGGCATCCACATCGCTGGCGAGTACAAATTAGCGGTCCTCCTGTCGCCCACAGGGATCATTAAACTACAATCTACAGGGAACTCCCCCCCCCCCCCCCTTACCCACCTGTCTGCCAAGCGGCCTGCCAGCCCACTGGTCGCTCCATGCTAAGCATGCGGCGATAACATTGTAATCAGGCGGCCCACTGCCCCACGGGGGGGGGGGGGGGGGGGGGGGGGGGGGGGCCGGAGCACAAACACTCTCACAGCACAAACCTGTACAACACAAAGACACAGAGACACAGAGTTCACCTGTTCCATGTATGTGAACACAATTTACACACTTACACATGTTGTCGTATAGATGATGTTTGTAATACAACTTCCAGATTCAGCCCGAACCTCATCCTGATCTTAAAGAATGGTCCAGATGTTCTTCTTACTATAGCAGCAGAAGAGAGGTGAAGCATGATATCGCACTTTGGCTTTTTCAATATCAAATAAGTGATTAAAACCAAAGTTAGATATTTCAGTGTGGTGAGAACGACCTAAAAGGATATTTCAATGTGATGGATGATATTTAGTTGGTTGATAAATGTCAAGTCGGCCTTAAGTACCGTGAGCGTTTTGCTAGCGCTACGCAGTCGACCTTAGCATTAGCATCCTATTAGCAATCTAGCTGAAACTTTGCAAGGTCAGAATTAAACGTCACTGTCTGACAGCGACTCACTGCCGCCTCCAGTTCACCCTGAAGCTGTAGCATTGCTCAGAGGGCATATTGCAACTTCCTGTTTTTGTAAATGCATTAACAGTTGAAGGTCTTGGCGACTATCAGCTATAAGACAAGTCATTTGCTTTTAATATTCTTCAAGGTTCTTTCTTAGTCTCTTTATGTCAGGGAATATTCGCCTGCTTGCTAAGAGTTGTTGGGCTGTAAAAACACAACAAAACTACAAAGTAAATAAGTCTGATGTGTTGTATTTTATCAAATCTTTTATTTTTAATTAAACTATAAAGCACAGAGGCGGATTTTTACGTTTCAGGAAAACATGTGAACATTTTTATTTCGGAGTTGAGCAACAAAAGAAGGCAAATCAAACATTTTAGAGAAATACTGAAGCTTTTAAAGAGACAATTAGTTTGAACAGAATACTTGTACGGTATATATGACCTTACAATAATTACATCTATATGATGCATGAGCTACAGGCAGCGATTACATGTTTGAGGTGTTTTGAAGAGTTCTTGTAAGATTTGCCCAGTAAACCACGTCTCTGTCCATTAAGAGTCTGTTAAGGACGGAGTCATGTGAGCTTTGAACCAGCGGGGGGGGGCCTGCTGGAGTCGTACTCCACTGACATTATAAATATACTCATAAAGCTAAAAGGGTCAGAAAGAGAAGAGATCACAGCAGGGGGGGGGGGGGGGGGTTGAAAGTGTTTTTCTCCGAGCCACAGGTCTGTGCTGTGAGTCTGCACCTGCTGTTCTCAGTGGTGTTCCTATTTCTATGTTAGCACTTCTTTAATGTGATCACTTTAATGGTGCAAGTGTAAAAAAAAAAAACATATGTACTTTCTCTCTGCTCTGGATTTATATTTTATTTTCAGCGTTTATATATATATATATAGCTTCTGAGTTGTGTGGTGGTTTTTGCGATGGCTGTCTCCAAAGCAACCGACTTCTCATTGCCCACTCTCTGACGCAAACTATAAAAGCATGTGTGCAGATGCTTAAATTAAAAATGAACATGTTTAATTTAACACCTGACATCATCGTCTGAAGACATGTTGTCCTGTGGAATCTCATTTCCGGCTTCTATCAGAGGACTTGGTGAGAGTCTGTGTTGAGTTTCCTCTCACTTGATCGTGTTGTGGTGTTTTTCCAGAATCAGGAGACTCACAACTAGAGAGAAACTGAACAAATAATTCAAGAATGGTGCAAAAATACTTGTTGATGTAAAGTGGTGGATGGTCCAGACTGGGCTCTAACGACCAACACCATAAAAGTACACACCATGAGAGTATGTACACGGGTCAATTGCAATGAAATGAGTATTAAATATTGCATAAAGTGTAAGGTTCTAATTACAGTTTGTGTATTTTGCATGTTCAAATGTCCCCTGAAATCGAGGGCGGCACATTGGAACAGCGGTCATTACTGTCGCCTCACAAAAAAAATGGTTTCTGGTGACTTGTCCAGGCTGGACTCCGCCTCTCGCCCCAACTTCACCTCTGATTGGCTCCAGCTCTCCCCTGGATAAGTGGTGCTTATGATGGATGGATGAAATCGTATCATTACACCCTTGATGCTCTGTATTTAATTTAAAACATGGTCATCACAGTGAGGCATTAATCTGACGTGCAAAAAAAAAAAGTTCAATGCCCGAGTTCAAATTAGATTTTGTTGATTGCATTTTTTCAACACACCACACAAACACACACAAACACACACAAAAATGAAGTGTTTCTCATTATGAGTCATCCAGGAAGCTCAAGTGAGCACTTCAACATGAGGAGCACATGGTCAAATGAATCATCTGAAACTGTGGAGCCTCTGTGTCTGTGCAGAATTAACTCGTTCAGTTTAGTAATCCGACCTGTGTGTGTCAGTGAAAGACACAATCTAACTTTTAGGAAAGGACAATAGTGAGACAATTACAGATTAGAAACTGGCACATTAGACGTACTGTGGTGGTGTGTTGGTGTTATTATGCTGAATATATCTGGTTCAACCTAACTATGCCTCAGATGGATTGTATTCAACTTAAGGTTTGATCAGACTGTCTCTTCTGTCTCTTCTGTCTCTGTCTCTTCTCTGCAGATTGAGGACATTGTCACTCGTATCCAGGACGAGACGGAGGGCGTTCCCATCAGAACCGTCAAGAGCTTCATGACCAAAATCCCCAGTGTCGTCACGGGTAAGAGAAGGAGAGAGACCGAGGGGACGGGGACTGATCCTGAACCAGAGTCTGAGTCAAACTTCAGATTCGAGACTCGACCACAACACTGACAGGGACAGAACCTGGAGTCTACAGGCGTTCACTGTAGCAGACATTAGTAAATTGAGTATCTGGTGAACAGAGAGAGAGAGAGAGAGAGAGAGAGAGAGAGAAGAGGAGACCAGGGGAGACGCATGGTCCCTTGATCCTCATGTTTCTGGGAAGATGACTCGATTTGATGATTTGTGCAGGGAATTAATTTTTATTTTACACTTTGGGAAATAGGCTTATTTGCTTTTTTTACGCCTCCTCGCTGGCGACAGCAGCAGCTGCTGGAGGCATCATTCAATTCAATTGTATTTGTGTAGTGAAAAAATCAAAACATACAATAACTAGAGGCCTTTCATAAAGTAAGGTCAATACCTCACAAAATGATGGAGACAAACAACAGTTCACACAACAAGAAGAAACTTTTAGCCGAGCCAGACTCAATGTGGGCGGCTGTCTGCCTCGACCTTTCGGTGATGGACCACCGATCGGGTTGTTGTGAACACGACAAGTCAACAACATCTAGAGGGAATTTCTTCACATTCAGTAGAAAACAAGGATGAGCTGCGCCTCGCAAAATCACATTTGTTGCCTTGTGAACACATTATCTTAACAACGCCTCAAGAGAATCCCTTCAAATTTGGCACAAATGTTTATATAGACTCAAGGTTTAACGGATTACATTTGGGTGGTCAAAGGTCAAAGGTGAAGGTCGCCTCTAGAACAGATCTCAAGTTTTGGTTAGAGGCACTTTTCCCCTCTGTTTCTACTCTGTATACCATGCTAAGCTAACCAGCTGCTGGTTGTAGCCTTATACTGATTGGACAGAGGTGCTATTGATTGATTTCCCCCCAGTTCTCTGCAACAAAGTAAACAATGTGAGATCATCAGTTTGTGCTTTAGCCTGAAAGCCCCATAGCAGTGGTGGGAGTGTTGGAGAAGCTACCAGTTCAATCTCCAGCTGAGTCACACCCTTATACTAAAAAACACAATGTGCTCTGTGGCTGAATTTCATTACAGCCTCTGTCAAGGCTGCCGATCTGTTTCTTCTCTAACGGACCACTGGAGGATAGCTGAGTAGCCGGAGGATAAGTGAGAGGACAACACATGATTAAATATTTGGAAGAGAAAGTGTGAGTGTGGAAAAACAGAATGAGTAATGCTACCCTCCTACTGCCAAGGTGCCCTTAAGCAAGGCAATCAACCCCCCCCCCGACTGCTTCAATCAAGCTGCGACTGAACGGGGTCAGCGTGTGGGCAAATATTCATGTGAGTCACAGGGAAGATGCACAACGTCAAACTTTGTAAATAAATCCCCATTCAGAGGAGAAACCAGCAGAGTGCTGGTCTCCAGGAGCAGCTGAGAGGTGATGGATGGATGTCAGCCGCCTCGCCTGTCGGCTGGATTCGCTTCATCTGATCGGCTAAATCACTTTAACCGGCTGCAGCCACAGTGGGAGGCTCCGACACACCCCAAACAAATCATGGCAACAAAGAAAGCCCATTATCATTGTTGTGCTCCTCGGCCGCTGCACTTATGGAAAACGCATTACCCCGATATGCCATAAGCAGAGCATATCAATAGACACAATTACCAGGGCGGCGGATGGATGTGCAGAGCAGCAGCTCACATGTTTGCAGCTGAGTGCTGAGGGCCAGGAAACTAATGAATGATGGAGAATTAAACAACGCCCCCCCCGGGACTCGTGGGGAAGCAGAGCAGGAGAAGAACAGATAATGTGATTCTCTATCTCCACTGCGGAAATATACGAAAACAGGGGAAACATAAAAAACTTCTTAGGTGATTTTACCTCGTCGTTATGATATCAAATCTCACTGTTACTCTCCTCAGTGGCCATGACGGGACACAATCTTCATTTAAAAGGTTTAATTTGGCTCATGGTTTAATTTCAGCTTGAAATACTGAAAATGTTATTTCATTATCTTGTCTTGAATTAGTTTCTTTTAGTTTAAAGCCAGTGGAAGAACCTTGTATTACACATAATTCATTGTATGATTTATAGATGATACAGTTTACTTTTATGTTTAAACCTAATTTGAGTTTTTATTACAAGGGGGAAATCGTTGGAAATTACTTTGTTCTCATAAGAGTAGTAGTACCATTTTAATTTCTATGTTCTGTACTCTCTGTACCACTCATCATTATCTGTCTGTGTGATCCGATTCAGGTGCAGATATCGTTCAGTGGATGATGAAGAACTTGGCCATTGAAGATCCAGGTAAGTTTAGAAAAGTAACACTGAAGCTGAATGTGATGAGTTTGTTTAAAAGGCTTCAGCAGAAAGAAGAACCCTCTGTAGAACTACTAAGACTGTGGAGGAACATTTAACCTAACACTGAGAACTTCTTCAGTTAACATCCATGAATCCTTCTTGAATCTTGAAGAAACAAAATTAGCATTTTGTGATAACTTCTTTCGTGGGAGTGGGTTTGGTAGTTTTACGTAAACTAACAGGTGAAACTCCTTGATGGACGTAGTTTAATAATTTACTGAATGCAGAGCAGGTGCAGCAGCAGGGAAACAGTGGTTTTAAATAGAGATGCTATTGTTAGCTATGAATTAGCAGCTTGTATTCGCTGTGGACTCCTTTGTTTGGTTGACCTGAGGCGAGGTGGTGGGAGAGCAGTGTTTATTGTTGGTGCTGTAGCCCACGGCTCTGACTCAGGCTTTGACTCATCCATGTACATTCCAGCCACTGAATCCTATAGCTGCAATCCCAATTGAACGGGCTATTTTAAATATAACTATGATCCATAACTTTATACTCAAAATCGTGTATGTGTAGCTTGCTCCTGATGATGTGACAACTCAGTGAATTCCATCCACGGAGCATAATGCATTACAGATGATATGTTGTGATCTGTATTCCATGTGTTGTTCCTCCTGCAGCCGAGGCCATGCACATCGGGAGTCTCATCGCGGCTCAGGGATACTTCTTCCCGATCTCAGATCACGTTCTCTCCCTCAAAGACGACGGCACGTTCTATCGCTTTCAGGTGAGCGAGAGCATCCGCTGAAACACAGACATGTGACTGTAGCTGCGTCTAGAATCAATTAATAATCTTTAATCTATTTTGTAAAGAGTGGAGATGGAGTAGAGATCGCTAGACAGGTTAGACACCGGAAGGACATGAAACCTGTATTCTCTAAAATGACCAGCAGGGTGCGACTCCACTGTTTGTTTCTTTAAAAGTCTATGACCCAACTTTTCACTTGATTTATATCATCGGTAAACATTTTTGCAAGGAGTTGAAGTTGTCTTCAAAATGGCATATTGTTCATTTCGTAAATTATTGTCCCAATTAGAGTTGAATATACGATAAAGCATAATCAGCACTGGCAGCTAGTATCATCAATGGGTGCAGGTCGCAGGTGTAGGTGGGCGTGTCCTCCAGCTCTCAGTCAGGCTCCTCCCCTCTCTTCCAAATATGGTCGCTTTTGTTTTAAAAAAAAACAAGATGGTGCTGGACAACTTGCCAGAATCGAGGCTTTGAAAAAGAGGCTCACAAACAGATGGATGACATCACTGTGGGTTACCGCTTCTTTGAGGGGTTTGATGTTAAAGGTTAATAAATGGTGATTGACAGTTTGTTGAACATCTATTGTCACTTGATACGGACTCAAGTTTTCTCTCTGGTCACCTGATATGAAATCCAGCATCAGCCAATACATTGATTTTGAAGCACAGATATATTAGTTACACATATTAAAGGGGCCCGGGCCTCATGGCTCCTCCAGGAAGTCACTGCAGGGAGAAGTGGCACCAGATTAATCTTTATTCTACACAGATTACTGTACATTACTGTTTTTCTTGTGCCTTTTGTAACAGACCTAAGCTTCATCTAATTCCTTCCTCAATCTGATTGTGGAAATTGCTCCTTTCACAAAGACCCCGATCAGCCGGAGAGGGGATTACTTGTTCCTTCGTGGAATTACACACCAATCTTGATCCGGTCCACTGTCTGCAGCCCCCTCAGTACTACGTGGGCGTCCCGGGACCCCATTAAAAATGAATGACGCTCTGTTGAAATATTCATCAAGCGAGCGAGTGAGCGAGGGAAGCAGATCTGGGTTCGGGACTGAGTAGGCGGTCACCACCAAGCCTCACATGGGGAGAAGTACAAACGCTCTCCTCCTCCTCCTCTGTTCACAGATGAAACAGCAACATTAAAGTAACAGATTAATTATGCCTGGCTGATTTCTTTTTTATCCTGAATTTCCTAATTAAAAAAAGAGGAAACACTGTTTTCACAATTCCTCTGGGAGATTACAACGATCTCTGTGCAGCTCCGTCTTCCTTCCAATCCACCGGAGCTGGAGGAGCAGTTTAATTAAACCAGGTGGTTGTGCACTTGGCCGTGCGTTTGACCTTAAGGTTCTCGTCCTTTAAAGTGGTCTGGAGGAGGAGGAGGAGGAGGAGGAGGAAGAGGAGGAGGAGGAGGAGGGCTGTTAACCGTAGTAGAGAAGCTTCACAAAGATAATCACCTGTTTCAGGCAACGCAAAGAGAAAATCAACACAATTGACACCATGTTGTGTCTCTCACAGTTACAATAAGTCAAACATGGTGTGAAAGTGTGATTGAAATCCCTGTGATGACAAACTCGAGTCTCATCAGCATCTGATGCCGTTATTGTTCCGCTCCCCCATTGTTTACTCTGCGTCTCTCAGAGCTCCTTGTGTTATTGTGTAGCCACTCCCAGCTCGTCTGCATCCCCCCCCCCCCCCCCCAGGACGCCTCTCTCTCGCTGGTGGAAAGGGTTTTATGAGTCAGCTCCACTGAAATCCGTTCACTCGTGGTAATAAAGAAATGTTTTGATTGCTCACATAACGGAGCACCGCTGCGTCTCCGAGTCAGAACAAGAGTTTCACGAGGTCACAGCCACCGAGTTTGTGCTTTTGAAAGTGAGCTGATATTTGTGCATTAATGAAATATCACGATTGTTTTTGTGAAGAAGAAACCTCCTCATCATCTGTCTGTGTCTCGTCTTTCACGTTGTTTCCCCTCAGGCTCCTTATTTCTGGCCGTCCAACTGCTGGGAGCCTGAAAACACTGATTATGGTGAGAACCTTTAAATACCTTTGGATAAAAAGTAAAGTTCTACCCGTGCATCTGTGAGTGAATATTTCTGGCTCTGCTCAAATCCCACGCTGCTCATCTCACCTGATACACACTTGGTGCTTGCACAGGGTGATTAGGGACTAATGGGTTAAACTGTTCAATGTGGCAACCAATTAAAAAAGCGTAGCGTCGGGTTTCGATCAATCTTTGAGTGTGCGTGTGACCTATACTGACATTTACCACGCCGGTGATATTTGATATGATTAAATATGTCTGCTGGATCACACCCACAGCCACTGTCTGGAAAACACAATTAAATGCTTTGCATTTACATAAAGGTGCAATTATTTTGCAGCGCTTAAAAGATTGGATGCAAAGTAGATTCTCTTATTAACTGCCAGCGACTTCGTTTAGCAATGAAATTATATTATTCTGGTTTTAGGTGGAGAGTTGTAGCTTCGTATCATGAGCTTGATTATGATTTAGAGATTTAGTTTTGTAGTTTTTGAGATCATTTTAAATTAAATGAATATAAATAGACAAATACATCCACAAAATGTATCAAAAACAACTGTAAAATGTGAATTCAATAAATCTTTCCAACGTTGTCTTGATATATTGGCATAAATCACTTAATCTATCCTCAGTGATATTTTGATGTCGAGTTTCTTGCTTTCAAAATCACATATTTTTAAAACCCCGACAGAAAATATCAGCTTATATCAGAAAATAAAAGCCTCCCACTGTGAAATGAGCAGCAGCACAACTCGTCTCCTCCGCGGCAGAAAGTCGATCCCGTTTCCACTTCCTGCCGCTCGTCCTGTCACAGGAAGCAGCCGTGTCTGGAGTTCAGGGCTCGGTACGTCTTCACACTCCCCCCCCCCCCCGCCCCCCCCAGTTCCTTCAGGAGCAAGAGGTGTGGACAGGCGGCCTCTGAAACTGATTACACTCTCACGCCCTGGGAGGTGAGGCAGGTACACGGCGGATGAGAGAGATGCATGGATGAGCGCTTGAAAGGACGGAGGGGAAGTGTGTCCTCAGATAAGTCCAACACCTCAAGTCCTCTCTCTCCATCTCTCTCTCTCTCCGTCTCTCTTTCTCTCTCTCTCTCAGCTATCTACCTGTGCAAGCGGACCATGCAGAATAAGACCAGGCTGGAGCTGGCAGATTACGAGGCGGTGAGTTCTCACCCGTTCCTCCGAGCTGTTAATTCTCTGTATTGATCCGTGTGTCAAGTTCGGGGGCAGAAAATCACACATCCCCCCCACATCCTTGACGTATACAAGTCTGAGATTGACACGGATCTGAATTGGATCCCAGATCAGATTCCATCTTTAGAATACTTCATTTAATGTGGTCCTGGCGTCTCGCTCTGATCATAACTGGTGTGCGTGACTCTCTCTGGTTTCCAACAGGAGAACCTGGCCAGGCTGCAGAGAGCCTTTGCCAGGAAGTGGGAGTTTATCTACATGCAAGCTGAGGCCCAGGTCAAGTAAGTGTGCCGCACAACCATGGCAACACAATGCACGCAGCTACACAACAGCGGTGTGTGAGCTCAATGGGACACAACATGAGCAATGAGGTTCTGTTTCCATTAACCCTCCTGTTATGGAGTTTAATAAAAGATTATCGCGGCTCAGATTACGTGATAAATCATTTTTAAATTCAGCTTTTTCCAGATTGCGATCCTTTCCGTGGCTGTATCGGTTGCACACACACACACACACACACACACACACACACACACACACACACACACACACACACATACACATACACATACACATACACACACACACACACACAAACACATAGAGTAGCAAACTGATCCTCTCCTTATCCTGACTCCACTGTCACGACTTGTTCCGGTGCCTGGGAAGCATCAACACTCCTCTCACCCACTGATCTCATGTGCAGGATCGACAGGAAGAAGGATAAAACCGAGAGGAAGATCCTGGACAGCCAGGAGAGGGCCTTCTGGGACGTCCACCGACCTGTGGTCAGTAAGCCTCTGTCTGTCTGTGCATGGGGAGATCACCGCCTCCATCCACCTGCTGTGTCATCTCCACAGCTCCATGGCTCTGTTTGGGTTTTGTAGGCATGTGTTAAAAGAATGTGGGGTTTGTTTTTCTCCAGCCGGGATGTGTGAACACCACGGAGATGGACATCAGAAAGTGTCGACGCATGAAGAACCCTCACAGAGTTAAGAAGGTACGAGCTGCGGTAACAGGGATTTCATACAAACACAGTTAGAGGTGACGTTAATTGTAGAAAATCCTTTAGTGGACGTTCTTTGACAAATAATGAAATCCCATCAACGCTGTTCCTGAATAGGATTTATTCACATTTCTCTGTTTCTACTATCGTATATTCTATGTAGCCGAGAGGTCGATGATGTTGTAGAAGTTGTTGATGATGAAGAAAGGACTCCGAGGACCTAGTACCTTCAGTATAACAAAGTTTATTACACAGAAGTTTAACTGGTCACGACGGGCATCTAGAAACCCGGAGACATCACACAGCCAAATGGTGAAAATCTGACGTTCGGGGGTCTTACACACAGTTATATAGGGACATTGGTTCAGCCCTTGACTTCAGGTAAATGACGTCCCCTTATGGGATGTTTGACTAAATAAGGGCACGTTTTTGTGTCCGAACATGAAGACACATTGGTCAAAAACATTCCATCCACCAGCTGGTCAAGACAACTCCCTAGGTCAAAGGTCATACCAAAAAGGTAGAGTGCAAATAAGATAAACATCTGGAGGACTCTCTGAGAATGTCTGAGTGTCCAGGGGATAGACATCATAAATGTTAACCTGTCATTATGTGTTTTAAGCATATACCAACATGTTTTACTCTAACGAATACACGACACTACAACACAATGCACTGCGGATTTCTCGCTACTTGCTCTCTTGCCTTTTTCTTCCCTGCAACAAAATAACAAGTACACATTCTCTGGCTCCTTCCTCTGTTTCCCCTCATGCATCGTGTTGGATGGGATCAGTCGGTGTACGGTTTGGCAGAGGAGGGAACACAGGCTCAGAGTCCCATACACACTCCTTCACACCTCGGCAGGAAAGGCACCAAGGAGGACGTCGAGAAAGAGGTAGATTTCCAAACTGATGAAGTCACGTTAAAAAAAAAACGTGATTTGATTTCCCTCCAGATAAGATGAACAGCCACAGAGAATCGTCTTGAATCGATATTCAGTTTAATGCTCGAGTTCGGTCGTGGTGATTCTTCCTCAGGATGAGAGTTTTAACCGTGATGATGCTGTGTGAACACGGAGCAACACGCGACCTTGATGTTAGCACGTGTGCTACACAAAGGTCAAGTGTGTGATGGTGGTGGTGGTGGCTGCCTGATGTATGCATCCCCCGGTCAGTTTGACAGAATGAGGGGGCGGAGCTGGTTAGCACAGGCATTCAATTACAGGAGAGAAGGAAGTTAGAATAAAAATTGTAATTCTTCTTTTCCTTTAATTGATGTTTAGATATTTATTGATGCAAAATTTGCACTCCAAACAAAGGTGATTACTCCACTTGAAATATTTTCGCAGATATGAATGTAAAGTGTCTCTGAACTCCGACCTCTGTGTGTTTCAGATCTCTTTCCTGAACCTGCAGTTGGATCGTCATTGTATGAAGATGTCTAAAGTCGCTGACAGGTAGTGGAGACGTCTAATCTTTCTCTTGTCAGTCCCCATGTCACTGTAGGGGGGGGGGGGGGGTCGCCAGCTTTCCCATCTGCTGCTGCACGTCTGTAATCACACTGACCTGTTCTCCTCTGGCAGGTGGATGAAACTCGATAATTTGGTTTTCACTCGTGTGTCTGAACCTGAGCCGGCTCCACTTTGGTGTTTAGAAGCAAAAGTGTAGGAAGGAATGATGCTGTGGTTTTTCAGAGGAAGAACATGGAGTAACCAAGTGTGGTGTAGTTTGGAATATGTTTATAATTAAAATAATAATAGGCAAAAATAAAAACATTTATATAGAACCTTTCATAATCACAGTTACAAGGTCCTTATTCCACAAATAGGATTAAAAAGCAAACAAAAGCGATTTGAATATCACACAGCAATAGAACATAGATACAGAAATAAAAACGGTTAGGGATGATAAAAGATAAAAATCAGATCAAAGATAAAATGTCCGATCAAAAATGCAAAATGAGGTTTTCCCCGTAACCCATGTAGTAAGACTGCATTATTTATGTATGAGGAAATGTTCAAAAGATCCTCAGAGCTGGAATAAGGATAAAGGGTCGAGGCTGCTGTTCCTCAATGTTTTGTGGATGTTACATTTAATGTGGGGCTGTTGTGTTTAATTAGTTGTTCTCGTGTAATTCCTGTTATTTGGCCCCCTTCCTGTATTTATCATGAGAGAAACACTGGTATCCTACCACACACGAGTTGGAGTTCTTCCTCCCTGACAGTCTCATCCTCTGCTCAGTGGCTCAGGTCGGCCGTTCCTCCCCCAGCGGAGCAGGAAAACAGATCATTGCTCCTCACTGGTCCCTCGCTCTGCCTCCTCGACCTTTGACCTCCTGTCGTCAGGCGTGGAGCTGAGTTCGATCGGTGCTTCGCCATGCGGAAAAAGTTTGGCCGTTAATCCAAAACCGTGCGAGAAGGCGACATGACAGGAATCACGTTTGGTTGATAAGAATCCAAATGATGGTTATCGTGAATGTTTGAATCAGTTGTTGGTTCAGTGAGCAGATCACACTTCTCTGGTTTGATTTTAAGGCGATGTAGATGAAGACGTGTGACAGATGAGGATATTAATCTGATGACTTAACCAACACTGGTAGAAAATCACTTCCTGTCATGGTTATAAAACATCTAGTCTCATCCTCAGGAGGAATAAAGAGGAATTCTAGTTGGTTGCTGTGGTGCAGGATAGAAACTCTCTCTGTTGTGATGCTGCTGCTGTTGATGCTCGTTCTGCTTCACCCCCTCTCTCACTTGTGGTTTATCTCGACTTCCGAAGAAGAAGGTTCACGTCTGAGCTTTGCTGATTCGGATCAGAACAGATGTTCTGCACCGAACCAATTTCCTTTTAGTTTTGTTAATTTTCTTCTGTTTACTTCTGAATAACGTCCAAGTCACGTTTGCAAGTGAACAGATGCAATATTGATATCACTGTGTGTGTGTTTGTCTGTGTGTGTGTGTGTGTGTGTGTGTGTGTGTCAGTCTGATGACCTACACGGAGCAGTACATGGAGTATGACCCGTTTGTGACGGCCACAGAACCATCAAACCCCTGGAGCAGCGATGATCCGTCCTTCTGGGACGTGGAGGCGAGGTAGGAGAAACCAGACGGCGCGGCGGAGAGTCACCGTCACAGCCAGCGAACACTTCAACTCCATTTTACTGAATAAATTAATCCACACTTCACACAGAGACACTGGCAGAGACGTTGGAAGTCAGGGAGAGTTCATGAGAATGACGTTAACGCAGTGCAGCTGTGGAATAACTGTGATTTGCATGGCCAACGACATTTTACACCACAACAGAAGCAAAGACCCACTTACTGTACGTCAAGGCAACACACGATCATAATTCATCTCTGGCATTATTCTGCATCATCAAGACTCTAGACTTAAATGAAATAAAACTTCCAACACTGACTAAATGGATTCTGACCCCTTCTAGATCTTACATGTTTCAATCGTAACTGATTTTAAAAGGTTGTGGTATACATATTTTCAAATAATCGTTAAAAATTACTTAACTTAGAATATATTTTCATCTCAGCTGTTCAAACATCTGTAAAAACATCAGGTGAGTGAGTTTAAATTCACCGACCTTGAGAAGTGCACAAAGAAAGAAACCTCTTCTCTTTGGAAAGGTTATTTTAATCGATTCCTTAGAATTCCACAAGCCTTGTTTTCTGGGAAAAAATGATAAATCTGCCAGAGTACAAACCAGTATCTTAATGGAAATCAACTGGCATGAAGGATTTAACCTTCACAGAATAAAGATGGTTTACTTATCCAGTCAATGCAAATCAAATAATCATCTTATAGCAGAGAAATCAAGTAGAATTATAGATTCTGAGTTTACCTCAGGAATTACTTAGATCTATTAAATAATTTCCTAGTTTCATCAGATTGGTCTTCAGAGTAATACCCACATAAATTAAAAGCTAAATGTAAAATGAAACTGTCAGTATCTCTTAAGCTTCAGATCACAATAGTTTTTCCACTTGAATATATCAGATCATATTTGATTCCAATGGTTTCTTCCATTCCCGGGGACAAAACCACACTTCAGAAATCAATCACGTTAGGTTCTGAGTGTTCGTCTGTTGCCCTCCTCACCCCGAAGCCTCTCTCCGACCATCTCCATGTAATTCAATCTCCTCTAAACTAATCTCTCGACTCCCTGCAGCAGCTTCAGGTGGATGTTTATACTCGTCCTCTGCCCCTTTCTCCCAGTAAGGAGCCCAGTCAGCAGCGGGTGAGGAAGTGGGGCTTCTCTCTGCAGGAGGCCCTGAAGGACCACGCGGGACAGGAGCTCTTCCTCAAGTTCCTGGAGTCGGAGTTCAGCTCGGAGAACCTGCGGTGAGACCACACCCACACACACACACATGGACACACTCACACACACACACAGAGACAGAGACACACACACACACAAGATGCAACATTTTCACTTTTATGGAGGCTTTTACATTCACAGCTCCAGCGAGTGGGTTTGTTTTTGAATAATTAAGGACGTGGTACTTTTAAGGGAAAGATAATAATTCCAACGTGCTCAAATTAATATATCTGCGACTGTCCCTGAGTTCCAGTTTATCTCACGGATGCACAAAAGCATCGGGCATTTCCACTCTCGAATATTCAGATGCTTTTCTCTGCCCTGAAAATACCCAGAACCGAAAATATTTCTTTTTGGCCTCCCTGTTGTTTGAGCCTACCACTTCAACCCACTGGCACACGGTTTCCACTTTCCAGTTGTTTGGCTCCTGAGATAGAAAAACCTTGCAACACACAAAGAAAAACAACAACACTCACAGAAACAGATAATACAAACAGGAATAACACGAGCAGGGGGAAAGAATAATCCTGTCGAGCTGTGTTGTTGCACAAATTAGTTTTACAAAACAAGCCGCGTGTGGAAAGAATAAATTTACATGCTAGAAATGTGCAGAGTGAAAACATGAAAAGGTTCAGCTGCAAAACAAGTTTATAAAAACTAGATACATTTATGGTTCAGTGATTCATAATGGGAAACTAGGTTTAAAACGAGCAGTGCAGAGTTATTCAGGAATGGAAAATGTTATTTTAAAAACAAGGAGGCAATACAATTAGATTGTGTCTGGGTGGTACTTAATATAATAAATAAAATCACACTTAACATATTTGAAGTTGTTATTATAGCGATAGTTCAGTGCTTTAGATCCCAGGAATAGATTCTGCTGATTGAGATGGTATGGAATCATTAAACAGTTCAATCTTGGATTCATCAGACCAGGTAATCATGCTCCTCGAGTCCTGTAGGTGGCGCCGTGCGTCCGTCACAGAGGAGAAGCTTCATTCTGGTCACTCAGCCGTAAAGATCTGATTGGTGGAGAGCAGCAGTGATGGTTGTTCTCTCAATAGGACGTTTTCTATACTTTTCTGAAAGATTAGAATAAATTCAATCTGAGAGAAAGAGCTGGAATCACAGGGTCTGAGATGAAGAGCGTCCACCCTCATCACTCACCTGCCCTCACCTCCCTGCGGCTGTCCCATCGGCCTCCTCATCCCTGGTCTCCCTTTTTTACGGACCTATAATTGCTTTTGGTTTTATGACGG
This sequence comes from Pleuronectes platessa, assembly GCF_947347685.1. NCBI lineage: Eukaryota > Metazoa > Chordata > Actinopteri > Pleuronectiformes > Pleuronectidae > Pleuronectes > Pleuronectes platessa. The sequence goes on along the minus strand of NC_070642.1, from coordinate 19,290,991 downwards.
TGGATCAACAGAGAGTGAGTCACACCAGGTGTGAAGTGGAGAGAGAGAGACACAGCCCAGAGGTGCCTCGTCTCAGTAGAACTGAACCTGTCCACAGATCAATACTCATATAGAAACTATTATAGGAGGCAGTGGACCTGTGGCTTCCAGTTCAACACCTGCTTCCTTTCCACTTACACCCAAGATTAATGCTTTAATATGTTTAACACGTTATTCTTCCCCAGAGCAGTGTACGTCTGAGATTGAGTATTTTTAGAATGGAGTGAAAACTTAATATGCTCTCTTAATCTTTAAAAAATACTAATCCCAGAATCCTTAAAGGTTCAGTTTGAAGAATTGAGTGACACCTAGTGGTGAAGTTGTGTGTTGCAGCTGAGTACCCCTCCCCCCCCCCTCCCAGAGTCCTTCACTGTACCTGACAGGGTTTTCTTCTCTGCTCCAGGTTCTGGTTGGCGGTGCAGGACATGAAGAGGAGGCCTCAGCAGGAGGTCGCACAGAGGGCGCAGGAGATCTGGACGGAGTTCCTGGCCGAGGGAGCTCCCAGCTCCATCAACCTGGACTCCCACAGCTACGAGCGCACCAGCCACAACCTGAAAGACCCCGGACGCTACAGCTACGTGGACGCACAGGTGGGACAACAAACGATATGCCATATACTCCTTATAAACTTATAATGATAAATCTCAGCTTGCGCACCAGCTCCTTTGCGGCGAGGCCTGAAACGAGAGCTGATATCTCACTTTTAATTTCCATCTCTTCAGAAACTCGATCCCACTCCGTCGTCGGCCTCATTTATCTTCATCCCCTGCTTCATCGATATCAGCTAATGGGTTTATATTGTGGGGCGATTTCTAGACAATGCGCCCGGCTGCGTGAAAGAGAGAAGGATTGTGGGAAGGAATGGAGGGTTTGAGGGTGGGTGGGGGGGCTTAAAATGGAAGAGTTAAATAAAGATTAGATTCTGGCAACAGGCTACAACTGTCTTCCTCCGTCTGTGACCGTCTCCGTCAGGTCACTCTCTCTCTCTCTCTCTCTCTCTTTACGTCTCTCACCCTCGTTCTCTCTCTCAATCCAGGACCACATCTACAAACTGATGAAAAGTGACAGCTATGCACGCTTCCTGCGCTCCAACCTGTACCAGGACCTGCTGATGGCGAGGAAGAAAGTACGTGTGTCCATCCATCACACACCTTTGTCCCGACTGTATGTTGTCACGTAGCAGATTTCCAGTTTAAGAGTCGATGAAAGAACTGACAGCTGCTCTCCAAGGTCGATTTGTGAAAAGGGCGTCTGGGATTTTTATTTGTATTCACCCAAACTGTGAAAAATGTGAGAAATTATTGAAATCTTCAGCCCTCTTGGACAAATTTTCCAGTTTCCAGCTGTCTGGTTCCTGAGATCAAAAATACTCACAGAAACCAGAGGAATAACTCTACATATTTTATTTTTAAAGGATTCCACAGAAATTGCACCGAAGTCTGTTTGTTTGTGTTTTATCATTTATGAACCGGCCCTAAAATCAGAGCAGATTTTTCAACGTGTGTAAGACAGGGAGTCAAACAAATATCTGTTTAAGTGAAACTCTGAAACTCTTCACTCGTTTCCCCTTTATTTACTTTCTCTTTATTTACTTCCTCTGTGTCTCTGCAGCCGGAGACGGAGCAGGGACGACGCACCTCCCTGGAGAAGTTCACTCGCAGTGTGGTGAGTGTCCCACCGTCTCTCTGCTCATCACCAAACTGCATCCGTTCAAATACCATGAATTCTAGTCAACTGGTTTGTTTCCCAGTCAAAAAAAGAAATAATCAGCTTATATTGGGAGTATAATTAGAGCAACCTAGGAAAAAACCTTCCTCTATGCAGATGATGTTAAGCTGTTCCTGGATTATTAGTTATGAAACATTTTCTTGCTTCCATTTAGTTTTTGGCTCACTTTGACTTTAAGGATCAGTTTGTACTTTTACAAGTTCCAATGTAATTATAGCCTGAGCTCAGTGATTCAAACATCTTTTACTTCTATTGCTGCTCGACCGTGGGGACGTGTTCTCTTCACTCATTAAATCAGCAGAGCGTTTAAAAATGAACAAATTGCTCATCGCACTAATTTAAGTGTCCAGAGCATCGCTTGCAGTTTTATCAGTACAGCAGAACAGATACTTGTGTTAAAAACTACTCATGTGAAGTATAAGTGTTAATTCAACCTCTTTACTCAAGTAGAAGTACAGAAACCACTGTAAATTACTCACAAATACCTGTTACTGTAATAATCTGGACTATGCATCTCCCCATAGACAAATAGGAGCATGAGGGATTAGAAATCAATAAAGAAAATCTTAGTTTAAAGTCTTATTTATTCCTACATTGTGTATTGAATATCCATCAGCCCGTATTTCAAGACAAGGTCTTTCCTCTCTCCCACCTCTTCCTCCCTCGCTGCTCTTTTTAAATCCCCAGGAAAGCCTTTTAGAGTCGCTGGCATTTAGACAGCTGTCCCCCCCCCCCCTCTCGCTGTGTCTCCCCCTCACCTCCCCCCTCTCTTGCTGTGTCCCTCCTCGCAGGGAAAGTCGCTGACGGGCAAACGACTCACGGGCCTCATGCAGTCGTCCTGACAAGGCCTGGATCCAGAGTAGGAGGAACCAAACCCAGAAGAGGCGCTTACACCTGGGGAGCAGGCGGGAAGGGGCCCCGGGGCGTTTGGGTGTGGCTGCGGGAGGCGGGTGAGAGCGACCCCAACGAGCCACGATGCGCCACACTGAACCCCCCCCAACCCCCCTCACCCCTCCACTGGGATTTAGTTGAAGAGGAGCGACAGCATGCAATAAGTCACCGGACCTGACACCAGGACAGTGCTGTCACAGGGGAAAGACAATGCTTCTCTTCTCGAGGAGGTTTCTACTCGGACGCCTGCACCTCACCGGGTTCCTGTTGTTTCTCTCTATCTTCTATCTACACTCATGTTATCATGGCGGCTGCAGAGGCCTTCACTTTACTTTCAGCGATATAAACATGGAATGCTTGAATGCCTTGACTGATGTCAAACAGAGACTTAATTAATGCCGTAGCTAGTTTTATCTCACAGCGTTTCACTATGGGATGATATAAGGGAGGTTCACAGGGAACATCTGCTTCACTCTTTCCACGAGGACGACAGGTTTGTGTTAACGGGCGGAGAAGTTCACCGACTTCTGAGTAAATGAGCTTTTGGATCCACACAAGATCGACGTCCTCTTGGTGTTTGATTCTGGTTTAGCTTCCCGGTGTGTGGTCCCATTTTATTTAAATGGTTTCTCCAAGATTTTAAGTTGAATTTAACTTTTGTAGGATCTACGTCAACTATGACATATATGATAGAATATCAGAGCTCCGGGATTATGTACACTGCCCCATAATTAAAGATAGTGTGAAGTAGCTTTTTAAAACATTGATTGATTCACTTGGGTTAGAAGAGAGGAACAATATTTGTGTATCATCTACATATAAATGGAGGTTGACGTTAAGTTTGTGGATGACACACCCCAAGAGTAACAAATTGAAAAGCAGAGGTCCTAGGACAGACCCCTGGGGAACCCCACAGGTCATGTTCACTGAGTAGATATCCAAAGAGTTTCCTAAAGTTAAGCTAAGTGTTCTGAGATCAAATCTGGAGTGTTTGTTTGTTAAATTCCATTGTCAGTTCTACGTTGGTCTTGTTTGTTAGAACTGAAACACACAGACATCGGGAAATCTATGCATTCCACCGAAACACTAAAACTTTAGCGTCAAATGAATCTTGACAAAATGAGGACCTGTGTAAAGATATTTAAGATCTAGTACATAGTATTTAAAACTATTTAAGACTTTAAGTCCTGAAATTCAAACTGAAACCCTGTGTGTTGTATTCACATTAACTCATGTGTGTTTGTTATTCCTATCACAGTCTGATTAAAACTACAGGTGAACACTTGTTTATTTCCCGGCTCTAAAACCCTGGAGCCACCTCGACCTGCTCAGATTCAGTAGATCTGACCTGGAGAACAGGTGAAGCAGAACCTGTTGATTATTCTCGTTTTCGTCTGCACAAATTGTACAAGATCTCGTCTGTACCCTGGCACCTGTATAATTTATTGGATGATCTAACCAATGCCTCTTTAAGCACATTTTCTATTAATAGCACAGCTTCGCGACAGCAGCGTGGAACAGACAGAGGTGTCCTCTTGTTGTCATTGAGGCGAAGGACAAGTTGATCATTTCACAAACACACAAAAAAAAGAGAAACGGGTGCTCGACTCCAAACGAGTGAGTTGTTGCTGAATTAGTCTCGATCTATCTTCTACACATTCCACTTCAGGCTGACGCAACAAGGGACTTTGTGGGTCTGACCATTGTTCATCGTATGTAAAGAAGGACCATGATAATAAAAGAGGAATGCTCTATGAAGAAGTGGTGCTTGTTATTTCACGTATGTCCATCTGATCTCACCAGAGGCTGCAGAGAAACTCATCTTCACTTCACAGGAAATAATACAGAAAAGATCCTGAAATAATGGAACCAAACAGGAGCTCAACAAAAGTATGTGGTCACACGCTGCCCTCTAGTGTATTCAGAGTGAAAGTGCAGGTCTCAATAAGCACTTTCTTCTGATGACTATGCAGAAGATAGAAATCGGATTATTAAAGCAGGCTGACAATTAAATGTACTAATACCAAATTAATACTTAGAATACTACAATATTTAATTTTAAAGTCAACTCAAGAAGTGTGAATGTGTTCCAGTGTGGTAATCAAGAGGAAATATTAAAATCTTAAATTAAAACTGAATAATTTAATCTAATAACACACAGAGGATCCAGTCTCTTTCATACTGGATGATAGTGAAAGCTGTTGCACCACCTGGTGGAACTTTGAGGCTCCTGTTCAATCTTCATCCAATCATCATTCTCACCAGTGTAGTTGTATTTCTTCTAGTTCTAAAGAAGGACAGGACAACCTGTGTGATGCCATCACGAGTATATTTCCGGTACAGCTGCTGAACGTGTCTTCAGCCTCACACCATGAAGAGTCAGTGTCCTGCACAAACCTGGGTCCTTCAGTTTCCACTGAGGAGAAACAACAACCTGCCAATGGGCATCACATCTGTTTATGATGATTGTGGAATGTGGAAGAAATATATTTAAACTCTTCTCACCGTCATGTCAGAGGAAACATCAGTAAAGTCAATTTGTTAATGTTAATACAGCTGTTGTCTGGTCAGAGTTTCTACCACAACTTTACTGCCTGTATTTAAAACATAGGTTATTAGTTGTTTACCTGTAAACCTGTAAGTTTGTTTGTAGTCAAGATTACGCAAAAACTACTAAACAGCTTTCCTCGAGACTTGATATAAGGATGGGACCTAGGTAAAAGAAAGAACTCCAGGATCTTCTGTCAACTTTCTATTAAAGTGGAAGATATTTCTTTAACATTATCACAAATTTCTCTAGAGAATAATTCAAAGATCTTTATTGAATGAATCCGTCTTGTTTAGGGAGGCGATGTGTGAAATGTGATGCAGCTTGATTGAATTTAAGAGGGATTGCACCCTGTCCTGAAATCTATTCAGGACAGGGTATTTAATTAAATTAAATACCGGACACGTGGACCATGGCCACTGGATCTTTAAACCTTTTCCTGGTTATTTTCAAATCATTTAAGATTAACAGTAGAGTCCAAAAGGCCACTTGTACACCAGTGTCAACTTGATGAATGGTTTTATACACATAAGGGTGAGAAGGTGTTTATTTCTGTGTTATCTGGATAAACAGGGCAACAAGGTTTATGGACAAATGCAGGAAAATCACAATGATATAAAATAGATGACTCCACTTGTCCTGTTCACATAATCACACTCCACGACAGAATCACTGAATTGAAGCACGTGTCAAAGCTTTGCTCACTTCAGACAAACTTTAAAACATTTCAAATCACTGTGAGACCTTAGTTCAAAGTCATTATAGATTTATTGAGCAGTCTTGCACTTTACAAAATGTCAGGGTCTCTCTGAAAAGTGTGTGTGTGTGTGTGTGTGTGTGTGTCTGTGTGTGTGTGTGGGGGGGGGGGGATTTCAAGCAGTTTTTAGTTTCCCTCTATGAAAACCACACTGGGCAGATTTAGCAGGTTTTGGAAGTTCCCTACAGTCGAGAGACGTTTGAACATTTCATGCATCTTTCTTAAAGTTTTTAAATATTAGCATTTTACTGTCGTTACATCACAGCCTCAGACGCCTCGCTTTAAGTATCGGCTACACTGCCCCCTCAAGGTTTTCGGTGGTACTGATCTGCTTCATCCATTTCCGTAGATGTATTAAAAAGATTTATTACAAGTACTGAACTTCCGCAGTGATGCTCAACTAACTCTTTGCACTTTCCGCCTTTTGTTTTTTTTATAGATAACAGGGAAATAGTTTGTTATTATTTGTGTTTGAACAATCTGCCCGTTGCAGACTCACAGACCGAGTTGCAGTAGAAACACCTCAGACGTGTGCAGCACCTTGTGGGAGTATTAGTTGAACCCACAAAAAGGGAGGGAGGGGCTCTCTGGGTTCAGTTAGGCCGCTGCAGCAGGACAGGACAGAGGCTGGACTCCTCGGAGCTCCAGAGCCTTGTTGAAGTGCACCTCCATGGTTTTAGAGGCCTTGGTGATCTTCAGGTTCCTCATGCAGCCCCTGAAGGACGTGCTGGACGAGAGAGCTGCCTGTCGAACTCCGTCTGGAAGAAAGAGGATGAAACACTGAGCTCTCTGTATGTGGTAATGTAAAATGTTTGAGTGTTTTGATATGGAGGACATATTCAGAAATTGTTAAAGTCATGTTTCAAGTGTGTTAAGAAGGAAGTCGTACCGGGATATCCTCCCACGTAGATGGGGTCGTTGGTGTCGCAGCTGTTGGAGCGCACGTTGGGACTCTCCGCCTGGCTCTGCTTCCCGTCGACCACCAGCTCCACCCGGTGGCGAATCTTGTTGGCGGTGACGGCGTGCCACTGGCCGTCGCAGAAGCCGTCTCCCTCCGGCGTGTGCTCCGCCGTGATCCGCCCCGCCCCGTTGTCCAAATGGAGGAGGAGCTACGGTGAAGTGAGGGAGGAGCACAAAGAAAACGGTGGAAAAACAAAGATATGTGCACGAGTGAGACGTCTTAGAGAGTTAGATGAGAAGATCTGTTCAACTTTCATATGTCTGTTAGTATCCAGTAAACAAATCAGTCAAACTTCTCTAATCACTGTCATCTATTATAAGAAGGATGATTCTTACCTTGCCCTGGACGATCTCTAGTCCAAGTCCATCGTTGCCTTGATTACTGACGGCCAACAGCACCCCGTTGGTTCTACTGGTTCTAAACTCCAACGCTATGGACACATCCAAACCCACTCGGTAGGAAGAGACTGGACAAAAGAGAGATGGAGGGATTATATTCATCCTTTTGAAGAACATGTATCTTCAACTGCATCATGTGACTTGTCTCCTGTGATCTCACCTGCTTTCAGGAAGCCGGTGCCTTCAAAGTAAGTGCCCGTCTCTGTGGCCACAAAACACCTTCCCACCATTTGACTGGAAGTGGGTGTGGCCATGTCCAGTTTGAAGTCCTCGATGGCCCCTTCAGCGCGACCTGCAGGAGACGAGGGGTCAAGATCCTGTCACACGACTGAGATTAAAATCCCTTTTGATCCGTGACACGTAGAATAAAGAACCTTTACCTGTAGCAGGAGCCTTAAGGGCCACAGCCCCTCCCACCATCTTCAGGTTACGGATGCAGCCATTGATACTGTAGACGATCTAGGACAAGAGAGGGAGGTTGAAAGATTTAAAACCCAAATGACATGAGGGAACCATCACTGTAAAAAGACCTAAGAAAATACAAATTCCTGTGATGAAATTAAAAAAATGTGTTGATTGTGCGTGTGTGTGTTTTTCTTACTGGTCCGATCCTCTTAGTGGTGTAGTTCTGAGGTAATCCACCAACATACAGTGTCCCCACCACGTCCAGCAGGTCGGCCTGGAGACAGAAGGAACATGTGTTCATACTACTTTAAAAACTTTCTATGATGAGTATTTCATAGTTTCGATTGTGCGAGTTGATGCAAACTGAATACAAAGTACTTGAGCCACTTGATGTGTCTCCTGAAGACACCATGACCTGGGTGACCCATCAGATACACAGCTGAACGTACCTTCTTAGGACTGGTCATCTGTTTACTGTATCGTCCATCGACCATGAGAAGACCTCTCTGCTTGTTACGACTCACACGGATCTGAGCAGAGAAGAAGAGTAAGAAAGAGCAGCACCACAGAACCTAGTTGGAAGCTATTAACTATTATCAGATGGTGGATAAACTAACGACTGACTAGTTGTTCTGTGTTTGATTGTTTGATCCACAAATTATGTTTTCACTTTCAATTTGTGTTATTTCCTCAGGGGATAATGAACTTGTGTGTTCTGTTTGGTATTTGTTTCAACTGTTTGAAGCCTTTGTAGATGACCTTTAATACTGTGTTAGTTGAATTTCTCTTGATCGGATAAATGTAGTTATGTTTAAAATATGTAAACTGTTTGACAAATAAACCATTAAGTTTATCCAGCTACATTTCTCTTTTCTTTTTATACCATACTATAAGAACCTAACAAGATGTGAACCGGAGGTATGAACCTCTAGCATCCGAGTGTTGAATATTAAATTGACTTTATTTACCTTGTGCCAGTTCCCGTCGTTGATGGAGAAGGGAACGCAGCCGGAGATGTTCCCGTGACCGAGATCATAACCCAGACAAACTTGACCATTCTTGATCTGCAGGACGAGAGAATCACATTCGACAGTTCCTCTTAGCTTAACAGTTATAGGCTCCGTGAAGGAAATACTAAATACTTTAAGGCCTAAAAAGGTAAAACACAAACAATGCAGTTTCTCTCAGTTACGTTATCAAATCAAGTATTAAATTAATATGATTTAAAATCAATAAACAACAACAGAACAGTGGTTGATACCTGTATGGTAACGAAGTCAGCATGGTTGATTCTCGCCATGTAGAGAACGAGGCCTGACTCCTCCTTCGTCCTCAGCTCAAACTCTAAAATAAGCCTGACACACACATACACAAACAGACACACAAATATATAGATCCATTAACAGTGAAAATACACAAGTAAAACACATTTTATAGACGAGATAATTCCATATATTATACATTACTAACACAGGAGATGAATCATAGTCTGAAGTGGGTCAGACACCAGTCGATGTGTTTTCCATCGTTAACAGAAACACATAAAACTGCTCAGAGAGAAAATCCAGTAAATAAATGTTTGATCAGCACAACAGTCAAAATCCTTCTGATCCCTTTCAGCTCATCGTGAGACTTTGGGAGCATCTAGAAGGAATTACTTTCTTTCTTTCTTTCCATCACAAGTTTCCGGAACACAAAAGTTGTGTAGAGTTGTTGTAGAGTTGTCGGTCCAGTCAACAACATGTCGATCATTTCAACACATTCTCACTTATTCAGGGAAAATTGCATCTCTGGATTTGAACCTGCCATAGGCCCGTGTGGGTAGAAGTGTTCTCCTGTCCGGACTATCACTCACTCACTTCTGTTTCCCTTTAATTATTTAGGACTACGCTCCGTGGTGTGAGGCTGAGGGAAAAGCCTAACAAGCTACACACAGACACACACACAAACACACAAAACACAGGCCGGAATGTGCAATGTTGAGTGTGTTATAACTGACAGGCTCATAAGCTGCATCTATAGCGGTACGTTCACTTCCCCTGAAAAAATTACATTTCCTCTCGCTTTGTGTTTACTTTTTTATTACACTTACTTACTTCTAGTTACTTTACAGATGAGATATACATAAAAAAAATGTAATACAATGCATAAGAACTACAGAATTCCATTTCCAGCAGATTTTGTGAAGGGGGCGGGTTATGACCCAAAGAATACTCTATTAAATCTGGGAGTGGATCCATATAAACGGGCAGACTTTTGAATTTTCTTTAAGGTGAGATAGGACGTTATCCTTGATCTCCCTGAGCTCCGTTAAATTTGAGAAACTTTAATACTTTAATACATTTGTTTCTATTATTCTTTGCACTTTCATCTTAATATTTGTTTTGACACTTGAATCTGTAGCTGTCTGTATAATAAGACTTGTATCTGTGTGTCTATCACCTTTAAATAACCAGAAATCTGCACAAACACATGAGCCTAGCCGCTTCCTTCTGAATACTCACTTCTCTCGGACTTTGGCGTCGTCGAAGCTGAAGCTCATGTGGCTCTTCCTGCTGAGTCCGAACTGATAGGCCTTGTCCAGCGCCGCCGGGGCCACCGCCGACGCACACGAGTCCTGGAGAGTGGACACAACGTGTCAGTGGCACTGACAGGGTTTCACCACACAGCTCCGGTTGTTGTGTCAACAGGAAGCGGTACACACGTCAGTCAAACTAATGGGGTCCCTGCGGTCATCGAGTCGTCCTTAAAGAACAACTCAGCAACAAAGATAAGTTCATGAGGAAGATTCAATTTATGTACCTAAGTAAATATCTTTCATTAAAAAATAAACCTATGATATATAGAAAATAAAACACTTGAGCTGTGTGATGAGGTCGAACCTCAGGTGGTGAATATCGTGCTGTTTATTTCCAAAGCTCTTTGATTGTGATCGTCTTTCATAACCGTTTTCTTTCTGTTCTCCATTATTTCAAATCACCATCAAACCCTCCCGTGTTTTTAATTCTCATGAATCCCATAATTTAATTTCGTCTGAACCAAACACTGCGTCTACGGTTCGATTCCCGTTTGATTTCCCCTTTCAGCAGACTGAACAGGTACACTGATAGTTTCACGGTGCAGTTCCGCCAGTGACCACAAGGTGTAAGTGTTGTCATGCGTCTCGTCTCTCCTCCACCTGCCGCAGCTTCACTCATCCTCTCACTTGCATCTCTTCTTCTCCTCTTGTTTCACGTTTCTCCTTCTGTCCTCCCATCTGCTCTTCCTTTTCCTCTCCACCTCTTTATTCTCATTTACAGTTTCATTCCCTCTCATCTTCTGCTCTTTCTTTTTTCTCCTCCTCTTCTCTTCTCTTTGGGATCTTCCAGGAAACAACAACTCTTCCTTCATCATCTCTTCTGCTCTATCCCTTCTTCACATCTTCCTTTCTACTTCCATCAGTTCAAGTTTTCTGTACTGCATTCCCTCTTCACTTCTCATCCTCTATCTATCATTTTTCCTCTACACTGATCTACTCCTCTTCTCCCTTTTTCCATCAGTCCTACTATTCTTCACTTGTTTTTATTTCTGCCTGATCATCTCTTTCCTCTCATTCTCTCCTCCTCTCTCTCCCTTTTACCTTCTCCTCTTGCTGCCTCCTTTTTTCAACCCTCTCCAGTTTTCTGTCTTTCATGTTTTCACTCCACTCTCTTCCACTTCTCCAATTATGTCCTCTTCTCCAATTCCATCCACATTTGTCTCTTTTTCTCTCTCCTGCCTCTTCTCCTCCTCTTCTTCCTCCGACCTTTTACACCTTGCTGCATCTCCTGTCCTCCTGCTTTATGCTCCCTTCACCTTCCTCTTTTATAACTCGCTCACTCTTCTTCACTTCTTTCCTCCGTTTCTACACATCCCCTCGTTCTTTCCCTCTCCTTCCCATCCCTCCAGTCTCAGACTTCCCCTCTGGATCTAGAGTATCAGTTTGACAAAGCCGCTCTGCTGCACCTCCAGTGTGAGTGTGAGACAAAGTTAGAGAACGAGAGGATCTCTGTGTGAGTCTTAATCTCCTCTCTCCTCTTGTTCTCTTTCAAGTGAAGACATTCCCCCCCCGGCACCGTGACCTTGCTTTGTCGCCGCTGACACTCACCTCTTATCGCGCTCCGTCCTCATATCTGCTCCTCCACCTCCTCAACCTCCCTCTTTTTCTCTCTCCCCCTCTTTCTCCGTCTCTCCCCCTGTCTAACAAAAGGGCCGACGTCACCCGCTCAGAACCCTTTTCCTCGAGTCTCCTTTAATTCTTCTCCCACTTCCTCTCCTCCGTCTTTCCATTAAGCCGACAAAAGGCGAGTGGCGCTCTGTGCAGAGAGATTCTCCCCTCGCCCTCCACGGCTGCACCTTTTCTCCGGGGCCCTTCTCCGTCTTCCAGCCTCTTTCATCCGCCTCTTCCTCTCTCCCTTCCTCTCATCCCCCCCGAGTATTTCCATTAAGCCAACAATAGGAGAACTGACTTCCATTCAGAGCGGCTGGTCTGTGGTTGGAGGTCACACCAATACAATCTGAAGTCATTTAGTGGGGATTTCTATATGTGTGTGTGTGAGTATAGGTGAAAGCCAGTGTGTGTGTGTGTGTGTGTGTGTGTGTGTGTGTGTGTCGTTGGAGTTGCCCATGCTCTGCTTATTGTATTTCATCTTTCAGACTCTATTGGCCTCTGACAGTAACTTACTTTGCCACAAATCCGTTGCTGCTCAGCTCATTTTAAGACCTTGAGCGTAATCACATCACTTAATTGTGTTTCGCACTTTGGTTTTGATTTGAAACTACACAAGCTCACATGCACTTCACCTGTATCAAGATCCAGAAGAGGCAAGTTACAGCTTAAAGGGCAAAGTCTCTAATTTTTTACCATAAGCACTTGAAAAGATGTAGCTGTGATTTGGGTCAGCGGCCGACCGCCCTGTGAAAACACTTCAACATGACGAGCAGGCTTCTCCTTTGTCATAATAACTCATAAAATAATCTCTTGTGCACCTGCAACTGGAAAAATGAGCCATATTTCAGTTTTAATGTCTTTTAGCTCTTTTTATGTTGTTTTGGTTATAGCTCTCCCCGCTGGCACCAAACAGCAGGACGACTATATTAGCATGTCGCTAACCGGTGAGTGCAGCATTTAGTTGCTTATGAGCACAGGACTTTTGCGGAAATAAGAACAACACAATAGCAGGTGAGTAAATAAAGCGGCCTGAAAAGTGTTTGTAGCTGAAGTGACAGTGGTTGATTTCTCAAGGAATCCATACTTACATGTAACTGTATTAAACTGTGTGTGTGTGTGTGTGTGTGTGTTTGTGTGTGAGTGTGTTTGTGTGTGAGTGTGTTTGTGTGTGTGTGTGCGTGTGTGTGCGTGTACCAAGTCGGCGCCGGGGTCCTGTTTAGTGGGCAGGGCTGTAGCGGCAGCAGCTGTGGCAGCAGGCGGAGCAGGGGGCGTGGCCTCCTGCAGGTCAGCAGTCAGGTAGTAGGAAAGGGGAGTGGATTAGTGGCGGACACACACACAAACACACACACACACAAACACACACACACACATACAGATAGACAGATTGGCGACAGTTTTTTTTACACAAGCACACGTCAGCTAGAGGCAGGCGATGATGCTGAGAAGCTGAAAAGGTCAAAGATGGTGAAGGAGGTCGTTTCTCACACCTGAGAGTCTGGACCAAGGTCTGAATCAATAAGGTTTATGTCATATCTGTAAATTCATCCGTCTCAACTTCTTGAAATTGGTCGGAAAGTCTGAACTATCTATCTATAAGTGTTTTCAAGCTACACGCTGAGTCTGTTCCTCTTCTCATGCACATCCCAACCATGTGTGCAGAGCTGTGTTACACAATGAAGCAACACAACTCTTTCAAAAATAGAATTAAAAGTTTACTCCAGCATTCCCAGAGGCCGTGGGGGTGTGTTGAGTCCCCGGTGCCACAGGATTTACTTTAATTTTTACTGTATATTTCTAAGCATGTTTTTGATCAGATAAAAATAAAAGTTTTAAGTTAATGTTAAATTTACAATCATTTCATTATAACTTAAGATCAAATTAAATTGACTTTAGAAACTTAAACGCTGCAGCAAAGACGATAGATAACAGATGTTAGATTTAATTGTAATGCAACCCACTTGTTCAGCACTCGAATCACAGTTTGCTGGGGTTTCATGGGAATAAAAATATATTTAGAGATGCTGTTTGAAATTATTTGGGCAACACTGCCCTAAAACTGTAAGAATAGCATTTGGAAAAAAGTCTTATAACATTAAAGAGAAGAAGAACATGACATGAATCTCTAAATTCAAAGTTACTAAAAGATATTGAATTGTATAACAGCGGTTTAGAATATCATCAGATTAGTCTAGTGTTGTGCTTCAGTCAAATAAAGATCTGCTTTATACAAATATCTCAAATCTTGATTCTCAGTTTGGTCACAATCCTCCTAAACACTGTTTAAAAAAATATCTTTCATCTTTCTCTGATGTCTGGTGAGACATTTGCTTCCACTCTGTAAATTGCTGTGGCTTTAATATAGAGCTACTTTCACTGAAGGCCTAAAAGAGGGTGAATTATAAAAGGAAGTCAGCGAGTGTGTGTGTGTGTGTGTGTGTGTGTGTGTGTGTGGGGGGGGGGGGGGTTGAAATATGCAGCCTGCCTTCACTTTCAGTTAAAATGTAGATGGCGGCCGAGGAACTATGACTTTGCACAGCCCAGGCTCTACATCATAAGGCGGATGAACTTGCCGCCCATAAAGCAACAGACCCCAGAGTTATGGCAGAGCTGCCGTCGCTCTGTGCTTCGTGATCAATGTCCTTTAAGAGGCGCAGTTTAGCAGGTAACTGGCTGACTGATAACCTGTGACTGCGATATGTTCAATCTGTGAGATATACCATCGCCTATCCCAATAAGTGTGAAATGAACGACTCCCCCACGCCTGCCAGCCTCTTTGCATAGTGTCTCCACGTTAGCCCAGAGTGTTTTGGCACCTGCGAGGCCATAAAGCATTAAACGGCACGCACAGTTAGCCCGGCGCGGCCCGGCGGCGGCGGCTCCGCACTGTACGACAAGCTGCCAGAGGTGGAGTTTAGTAGCTCAAGGCTAAAGGGACTATAAAGAAAAGTTAATGGGCTGTTCAACTGCCGCGTGATGAAACGCTATGCTAACGCGCCGAGGCCACGGCTGCATTTCATCACAGAGAAACAGGAGTGTGTTGGTCGGCAAGTGTGATGAAGAGGAGGAAGAGGGGGAGGAAGAAAGATATGCTGCAGTAGGACATGTGTGCACGTCTGTAAATGGGTGCACGTCTGTTTTACTGTGCCTGTTGTACATGTGCATAAAACAAAGGTAATGATCATTATATCACCGTCTCTAAAGACCCTCAATCTATAAAACACCATATTAACAATTTAACCAATGACAACAAAGGGTTAGTGGCCTAAGTGCTTGGTTGTTATCCACTCACAGCAGGAGGCCCTGGAGCGGGTGTAGCAGGCTCCGAGGTCAGTGGAGGACCGAGTGGCGCTGTCTCCTCCTTCTTCTCCTCCTTCTTCTCCTCCTCGGGCTCCTCCTCACCCGGCAGGAGAGGCGGAGGTGGGGGGGCGAGGTTGGGGCACTGGCCGATCTCCGCGTTCACAAAGGACACGGGCAGGGAGAAGTCCGACAGACTGGGAGGGGGACACATTCGTTTGAGATTAGAAGATGTTGGACTGACACTGACAGCAGCAGAAACATCGGCTCAGAATCCAACATCAATAAAACGGCAGGAAAGCTAAATAATAGAGAATCTGTCATTTCAGGGGATGTGATTATTTACTTTCTTGCCAAAAGTTAGCTGAGAAGATAAATTCTTATCTCATGTTTGTGGTTCAAAGACGAGTTAATGGAGCAACAATAGAAATTAGTGATTATATGTTTTTGAACACATCTAAATAAGCTGGTTAAGGTCCTGGCAGATGCTTATAATTTAATAAATGTTTATACAGTAAAGACATTAAGCTTTGAGAGGAATGCAAACATTTTCACTCCCACCGAATGATGCTGTGGCCCCTCAAACATTTGTTAAGATTGTATATAAAGATGAGAGAAATACACACGACAGCATACAATACAAACAAGTTTCACTCCCATAGAACACACACACAACTGCACGAGAGCCCAGTGACGGGTGTGTGTTAAGAAGAAGTTACAGTTATGGCGAGCCCGGGGGCGACAGAGGTGAAACGAGGTGAGCGATAACAAACAGACACAAACATAAACACACAGACATAGGAGATGAGTGTAATATGAGTTATGAGCATGTTTATGATGTGAGACAGCTCCATTACTGCTGTGGAGACACTGGCTTTATGATCATCATCATCGAACACATCATCAGGACCTGCTGCAGTCGTTAACTACGCTTCCACCCGACAGAGGACCAGGTCAGAATTAGGCCACTGCCAGAAATAACACTGCAGACAGATCATCAGAGAGGGAAGCTACAGCCGGTCCTGTGTGAGCGCTGCTACAGGAAGTGTGAGGTTAATAATTGGGAGTTTGTTATAAAGGAAATTAGAGTTAAGAAAACTGGAGCTGAGAGAATATCCTGAACAGAACAGATCACTGTTTCATCTTGTGACGTAAGAACCAATTTACTCTGGTGATAAACTAAAAAACATGCAGAGAAGAGGGATGAATATTTATAATATCACAAGTGAGCAGTTTTATGACCTGCTGTTTTATTTTTATAAAATGTAAAAGCTCGGCCTTCTACTAAACTGCATCTTCTTTAATGTCAATTAATGTGTTGATCAATTATGTTAATAAATGTGAGGAACAGAGGGAGAGACATTTCTTTTTATAGAAAACCTTTCATTGCCTGATTTAAACTGGTTTTAATGAACATTTTCTTTTATGTTATCTTTCTTAATTTGGATTTGTCTTGTTTTGATCATTTGTAATTTGCAAAGCACTTTGTAAACCTGTTTAAATAAGTGCTAAAGAAATAAAGTTTTATTCTGATTATATATTATAAAGCCTGGTGAAATCTTAGAAGCCATCTGGCTGTATTTGTATATTTGTACATACATAGCGTTGATCATCAGGTTCCATATACATCCCTGGAACGGGACGTTGGCTCTGTTGGACGTCTGCTCCACCTCAGCAGGGATCCCCCCGAGGAAGAGCTGCTGCAGGCGGACCGGCTGGTCGTTGGGAAGCGTGGCCTCCCGCTTCGCCTCCTCGTCCACCTGAACCGCAAAGGACCTGAGGAGGGGGACACACATGTTGAATCTCCATAACTTGAGATAGATTAACTTACATTACGTACAGAGAACAAATAGGTTAGACGACCACCGACCTGCCAGCCAGCCTCTCTATGCGCAGTGAGTGCTCCTTCCCATCATTCAGTGCTCCTTGCTCGGGTCGTCTGATGACCCGACGTGGACTGTGGCTGCCGGTGAACACCAGCACCTCCAGAGAGCCTTTGTTCAGCATGACGGAGAGATAGGGCTGCAGGAGACAGAGGTGAAGTTCATTAGATGCAGACTTTCTTAAAGGATCTACAGTAGAAGTCCCCATGAAGAAGAGTGAGGTGAAATATCAGTGTCAATAATCAATATTTAAAATGAGCAAGTTAGGAGTGTCATAAGGAAAAAGTAGCCAACTAACATATATATAATATTACAGTTCATTATAGTTGTTATTGTCTTGTGTGGAAATCAAACGTCCATAATAAGTTTCTTTAGGTTCTTTACCGTAAGACCTTGAATAGATGCACATCAATTTTCAAAGTGCGACTTGATAGACAGGATTTTCACAAACGAAGGAACCCACGACCAAAGTAAATTAAAGCAGTTGCACAGACACAGACAGCCGAAGAATGTGTTGGACTAAATGTCACGATAATGTCAAAAGATAAAATCACAATAACACGTAGGTCACATCACAACGCTGGGTTCTGCTTAGAGCTCGATCCAGACTGGATTTGTGTCTGATTGAATTCCTGACCTGGCAGTAGTTTGACATTTTCCTCCTCAAATCTTTCAGCTGTTTTCAAAATGGATAAAAACTCAAAACATCAACAAGCAGGCGGCATCGCAGTCGAGAGAAGCTGCAACCGGCATCGACATTCAAAATTATACAAATATAACAAATGTTTTCTAGCATCAAAACAGAAATTAACCCCGATCTCATTTAATTAAGATGTTTGCTTGTTCAATAGAATCATATTGTTTTGCTTAACTTAACACAATTTGTGAGGAGGAGGAAAACAGACACGATGTGAAGGGAGGAGAAAAAGACAAAGGGGGAGAGACGGCGGAGTAAAAAGTAGAGAAAAGGGAAAAGGGAGGATGAGCGAACTGGTGGGAAATGAGAGAGGCAGCGAGAGAGGAAAGGATAACAAGAGATGAGAGGAGCGGAGAGGAGAGGATAATAGGGGGGAGAGATGAGAGGGCAGGGAGCAAAGCAGAGAGACAGAGATGGGGAGAGGGCGGCGGAGGGAGAGAGACAGAGAGAGAGGAGCTGGAGAGCAGCGGTGCAGGGTCAGGCTAATTTGAATTTTAATTCACTGTGTGCCAGAGGGCGAAGTGGGAGACAATTTACCACCTGAAAATGGAATTTCAATTTGAGGTCGGGGACAAATTGAACTGAGATGTAGCTACAACACGCCTCTCGCTCCGCCGTCTCACACACACACACACACACACAGACACACACACAGATACAGAGGCACACACAGGCTGCAGACACGTGTCGCACATACAGAGGCGCACAATCACGCATGAACTCACACGTACCTTTATATACTGAAGGAAAAGATGCAAAGAGACACACACACGAATACGCAGCAGAGCGCGGAGCTAACAGGCATGAAAACACACGTTTACACGGACTCACACATGTTCAGGGGGAAAATCATCATGTGCAACATTCACAAAAAAAACACACAGCGACACACAAACACACATACACACACGCACACCTCTGCTACCTTCAAAGTAAAGCACTAAAAGCAAAACTGGAGGTTGGTTTCATGTAGAGATGCACTGGTATGAGCGTTCTTCATTCTTACTGAATTTTATAATAACAATAATCTCCACAAATTATGAATTGTGAACATTCTGTTGGTGATACTGGTAATAACGCTGGTTGTCAACTTGTGTTTTTGCAAATTGTAATTTTTTTTGCTTCATTTCTCTGAGGATATTGAAACTTTATTTCACGGTCAGATCTTCTTAAGTCTTGATATTTTATGTGATGAGAATTTCTGCATAAAATCTGTTCTTTCCTCCCTCGTCTTTCCTTTTCTTCTTCTTCTTCTTCTTCTCCCTAATAGCTTTTATTCCATTATTCTGCTCCAAGTTTCCTTCTCTCTTTCTCCTTGTCTCTTTATCTGTGTCCTCTGTGTTCATTCTCTCCATTCTGTCTACTATCATGCTCTCCCCATCTTTGCATTATTCTCCTCTCCTCTCCTCTATCCTCACATCACTTCCCTCCTCAGCTCAGCTCTTTCTTCTCTATCCTTCCTTTCACCTCTAAATCTCCCTCCTTCATCCCTCCATCCTTTGTCTTCTGTCTCCGTCTCTCTGTCCCTCTCTAAAACATCCATTAGTCAGGGCCAAGTTGAGTTGATGGTGTTTTTAACCTCGCTTAACCTTTCTGCACGTGCACACACACACAGACATACACACACGCGCACACACACACACGCGCACACCCCTGCCTGCCAGCATAGTTAGCAAAAATAGATTTATGCGCCCAACAACCAGTGATGATGGATAAGCTAGAGGTAACCTCTGTCCTTTCTCTCTCCCTCACACATACACACACACTCACATATACACACACACATTTTGCATTCTTGTGAGCAACACTAAGCTACACATACAGCACACAAATACACATACGTTAACACCCTAACCTGCACACACACACAAATGTGTCTTTTCCATATGAATGTATTTGCAAACACAAAAACATTTATACAATGAACATGTGGTGTTTCCGGCATAGATAAAATAAAATAAAAATAATTATATATCAGTGATCAGTCCACAGTCTTTGTGTGTCTGTGTGTGTGTGTGTGTGTGTGTGTGTGTGTGTGTGTGTGTGTGTGTGTGTGCGTGTGTTTGTGTGTGTGTTTGTGTGTAGGTAAGATTTTCTTTAGCCCTAAGAAAATCGAATCAGTGTGACTGCCAGCAAACTTACATCTTATTAATATGCACTCATGGAAAATTCAAGAAAAGATGCTGGTGTTTGTGTGTGTGTGTGTGTGTGTGTGTTCTTGTGTGTGTGTGTGTGTGTGTTCTTGTGTGTGTTCTGGATAATCCATTTAGATCAGATGCCAACAAATGCAAATCTCATTAATATGCACTCATGAAAGTGTGGTTGCCTCAGGAGAAGAGGGCTCGTGTCAGCTCACCTCTCCCGACTGCCGGCGACGCCTCTTGGATCCCAACACGTTGGACCTCCTGGTCTGTGGAGGAGACATTGAGATGAGGATGAGTGGATGACATCTTATTTTGAAGTTTCATTAGTTTCCTAATCACTTCTTAGAAACTCACAGATGTGTAGCAGATACCTGAACATTCATATGAGATTGAGTTACCGAGTTTTTACAGGAGCCAAATTGAAACTGTCAAACGGACAATAGCTTGAACGACTATAAAATGAAGAGCTATAATTCACTTTTTAGGAAATTCTCCTTCACTGGAAAGGAGATAATATGCAACACAAGAAAAATCTCAATGTAGCTTCAATTAAACCTCATAAAGTGAAATAAACTTTAATTTCTATGAGAACCTCTTGAACTTGTTTTATCTCCTCGAACGATTAATTTAAATCTTAATTGTGTAAACTAAGTAATACAAAAACAGTCTTTCATGTAGTACAAGGCCCATAATAATTCCATAATGCTGAATATTCTTAGGTTTAAATGGAGCAGTTCGTTTTTCCCCCCAGATTTAGTTTAGTCATATTCAGACCCTAAGAATTCGAATCATTTTGAGTCACAGTTTAAATGAACAGATGAATCCGGACCTGCAGGCCGAGGGGAGAAGCTCCGCCCACTGCCAGCAGGATGGTGCCGGTGTCTGACAGCGTGCTGAACGACAGGCTGACCTCCGTGCCCACCGCCAGCGACAGGCCGCCCAGCTCCACGTAGCCCGGCTTGGAGAAGCTGACCGTGTACAGGTTCTGGGAGACAGAGATTCAACAGCTGCAGTTTCATACAAATCACATTTAAACCCAGAAAAAGTAAAAAATTACAGCCAGAAGAAAGTTGAAGTAGCGGAAGAATAAATTGAGTAAAAATCTAAGTTGCGCGACTGAACAAGCTCCGAAAACTTTTAGAGGAATGCTGTTTGACAAAAAGTTGCGAAACGCACACACAGACACACACACACACATTACACAGTGTTTGCTAAAGGAGGAGAATAGACAGATACGAGGGAAATTGAGAGACCTTCACTTGAGACTCACAACCCTGGGCCTTTGTAATCCTGCACACAGCCTTCATGCAGTCTGTGAGCACGACTGCATATTTGTGTGTATGAATGCTTCGAGTGTCTGGAAATCACGCTGAATGATTTCCCAGGGCTTTGAAAAACAGGAATCAAGTGTGCACGTGTTTGAGTTAAATTAGAGGAAAACATGCATGATTGATGCCAAAGTAAAAGGCCCATTGTGGAGGTGTGTGTGTGTCGCTTCAGCCAATTGAAATGAAAAGGATGAATAGTGAATCAAAGCAGCATCAATATTAAAAGAACTATGCAGCGATGTGGCATTTTTAACACAAAGGGTCAAATCTGTGCAAAGTGTCTTTGCCACTTTCACACCGACACACTTTTCTATTTCCTGTCCAGCGTCAACAATGAGCCTCGTGATTATCACCTGTTCCCTTTTACTTCTCTTAGGGAGAATAAAACGTTTTACACGTGGTTCGATCCACTAACTAAAATATGTACTTCTGATATTAAACATTAAATGCATTCATACAGCGCTGCAGCTACAACACAGAGAGGAATTACTTACCTCCACGTTACATCCTTTAGTGACCCCGGTGTAATCTGAGCTGCTGAGGAGGCTGTAAGGAGTTCTGGAGACTTCAATCTCCCGGAGACATCCTGCGTAACGCTTCAGAGTGATCTCCGACCTATGAAGAGGTTCACATGATTTCAGTATTGAGCATCTATGGATAAAGATACTGGGGTAAAGTCTGTGGACTTTCGAGCATCATTTCAAAAGTGATGGATTACAGCAGCAGTGAAGCTATTGCATCATGTATCCAGAAGCAGAGTGAATGGAATAATCTGAATATGGTGTTTATCCTTATCGCCCCAATCAATACATTTAGATTTGGTTACAAGAATCAACCTTTAATCCGATTTATCTTGATGTAATGTTAATGTCAGGCTTTGTTCGGGCAGAATCACACTGAGCATGATTTCAGCCC
This sequence comes from Pleuronectes platessa, assembly GCF_947347685.1. Classification (NCBI taxonomy): domain Eukaryota; kingdom Metazoa; phylum Chordata; class Actinopteri; order Pleuronectiformes; family Pleuronectidae; genus Pleuronectes; species Pleuronectes platessa. Next base: position 19,268,814 of record NC_070642.1, on the reverse strand, counting down.
TGGATTGTGAAGTAGAGCCACGTTTGTGTAGCTTAGCGAAACTGCAGTGCTACAAAAACTCACACACATCCACACGTAAAACACAATTTAAGTTGGATTATGGCAACAGAGTGGTAACTGTGAGAAACTGCTTCTTAATGTTTCTGGGCAGGAAAACCTCAAATTCAGATTAATAACAGCAAAGAGAGAAAGAGCTTCCAGCCGCTGTGTGGAGGAGCAGGAGGCTTCAGGGGCCACGACACAGACACACACTTTCACCCTGGGCTACACAGCAGCATCATCAGCACAGACAGGCCTCATGCACAGGGTGATCATCACTGTGTGTCTATGAGATGTGTTTATTCATTTATTTACCTGGCTGTCATGCTGTTAAGACAAAACAAGATATCAGAGCATTAACACACTTTCCTTTGGTCCACCCCAAAAAAAGCTTGATTTTATAGCAATTCATTGTTTTTAGTATCTTCAAAAACTAAAGATCCTGCAGATGATTAAATGCAAAACACTTTTTTTGGTAAGAATAAATAATAATGTACGTGTACCTGTAGTTTCCGAGAGTCGGCAGACCTCCGAAGTAGATTTTCTGATGCTCCTTTAGGTTCAGACCAGTGGCCGAACCGGGGGATGTGACCACTATCTTCTCCTCAGAGCTGCTGTTGATGTCCACCACAATCACCGTGGCTGTGTGAACAGGTAAAGAGACAGAATTAGCAACAGATCAGTCAGATAAAGATCCTCCTCTAACATCACGGGTTCTGTATCCGATCGTCCATCTGCTGTTTGCAGTGACTCACCTTGTTTCTTGTTCCTGGACATGGTGAGGGATTTCCAGCTTCCATCGTTGTGGCGGCTGGCTGACAGGGCACTGCCGACCCCTGAGCCCAGGTCAAAGTTCACCTTCACTTTGCCCTCTGAGAGCTCCAGGGACATGAAGTCCTTCTGTACAGAACCAGAGGAAATGGGCTGTGAAGCACCGATATTGTGAAGCCGAGAAAAACACGAAAATATGAAACCTACACACGACAACAACACAAAACACTGATGTTCTCAACGAGCAGGTAAGAATACTATTCTGTTCACACCTTCGTTACAGCAGAGAAAAGTTTTCTTTCTAACTTTTTAAGGTTGTCAGTTGATGGATTAATGATTTTATCCAAAGAGAGGTGACCTCAACATCTTCACTTCTCGGCTTATTTAATCCTGACTTCTCTTAAATCGACTGAACTTTTGAGTTCCACACCCTTTTTCTTTAGTTTTTCCCACGTACCATATCTTCCGTGGCCAGATACATCAGCAGAGCTTCAGAGGTGAAAGTGCGAAACTTGAAGGTGACGGAGGAGACGTTGGGGTTCCACCTGGTGGGTCGTCCCACCGCGGCGTAGCCCTCTCCGTCCAGCTGCACGATCCCCTCCCCATCCGAGCGCTGGGGGCTGGAGACACAAAGACACATTTCAAACATCACACAAAAAGTAAAGCTTATAACCACGCCAAGTTATACGCCCATCTGATTTGAGGATGCACATTAATAGCAGTAAAAAAGGAGAAAGAATAGTATATCACAACTAATGAAAACTAGTAGAACCATGAGAATAATAGGTTAGTGCACCTGACAGAACATCCTTTACAGTCTCCCTGTCGGTCTCTGTAGTTCCACAGTCCGATGGGTTTTCCATCCAGGAAGGTCTCCCCCATGCAGCCTGTGAATGTGGATGTTCTCACTGCATCTGCTTTCTGTGGGAAAGAAATATAATAATGAGATGGGAAAAAAAAGACAGACGGATTCTTGATGAACACAGAGACACAGACACACAGAGACGGACGGATACCTTGACGGTGCCGAGTATTCCTCCCACGAACAGGTAGGCGTTCTGGTCCACGTCCAGGATGGTGAAGGCCGTGGGCGAGTTGGCGCTCGCCGGCGTGGGCATCATCCCAGCCATGGAGCCTTCCAGAGGAAACACTGATATGGTTCCATTCAGCCCATTACTGGAGATAAGGAGGAAGAGAGAGTGGGTTTTGATGTTATTTCCTCTGCGACTCTGCATTTCCTATGAAAGACATTCACACCAAACCCGCGAAGTTAGAGGCGCTGGGAATCGGTTTTAATGAACTCGCCGCGATGATGAATGATAGAAACACAACGTGGAACCATTTTGTGTAGCGGCGCAAACCTCTGAGCTGTGCAACGAGATTAATCTCCCACCTAGGAGTTTTGTTTTCAGAGCAAAAAGCAAAAGGGAACCGCATTTCGGGTTCCGTTTCTGCAGGGGAACATTTTCAAGACTGATAGCCTGTGTGATCCCAACGGAAAACACCACTGGGAAATCTCCGGGATGGAAATGCGTGCTGCAGGTGGGGCGTCTGCTCGCTGTGAATGGGTCTGGTGCTGGATGGTCTATAAAGCTCCATGTCAGCTTTCAGGGAGAGCAAGTGGAAGTGTTGGATCACACTGTATCTGTGTAATGATGTGCCACGGGCTGACAAGGCTGCAAACTCTAGATTTCCCATGTGAAGCCACATGTTTCCTTCTGCAATATGGATGAAATGGATATGGATGACGGCCTGTGGTTTGTGGGTTTGTTTGCTTTTGCTGCTACAATTGGCTCATTGGGTCGCAGTGAGAAAAACAAAACATTTATGGTTTGTTATATATTTCATATCGGCTTGTCGGTACCACGACGTGATTAAAGACGCTCTCTGACCTCAACAACACAAAATCCTGCAACAACTCCAGAGGAATCTTGATTTTGTTGTGTAAATACATCGGGGATCAAATGTCTTAGACCATGTTTCAATTCTGACATAAATATCTTATGGGTTAATTGTTTAATAATTTAAATTCCATCTTTCTCTTTCTTTCAGAGAATCAAAACTACATGTAAGAACATACAACACACAAATATACACATTCAGTACAGCCACATGCTTTGTGAGTACTGAATGTGTATATTTGTGTGTGCACATTTTATACTGAACATCAAACAGGCCCTAGAATGGATCCTGTATATAAGTATTTTATATTTGCATGTACCTGTATCTGTGTATTTCCGTATATGATGTAAGTGTTGAGTTCATGTGTTCATCATCACACTATGTTTCTCCACACAGCACATTTGAATCAATGCATGTATATGAGTCATAAAGAACGTGCACGTGCATGTATGAGTGTGCACACTGCTCACCGAGACGCCTCTATCCTGTGCCAGTTCCCGTCGTGGATGCTGTGATGGGGATACTCCACCCTCCCCACACCTGAACCCACGTCCCAGAGGAAATTCACTTTCCCCTTACGCATCTCCAAGGCCAAGAAATCCACCTGAGACCCAGAGGAGAAGAGAAACCAGAGTGAAAAACTGTTTCTTTGAAATGTGAAATTCTCCTGCTCTATATTTTCCGGCCAGCACGTCAACAGACAAGTAAACAAGCTGAGTCCAACAGGAGAGAGGCGGAGAGATGAAGATGCAGTGGGAGAGTCGGTGTGTTGTAGAAATTCAGATTCTCTGTGTCCACAAGGCAGATTGTCTCTAGTTAGATATATAAGTAAGGCAATGGATGTCCCTCACAGGGCCGCATGGCAATGAGTTGACTGCTTTCTAATGAAACTGCAGCAAGAGCAGGTTTCAAAAATCATCAGATTCACCTCTGGCCACAGAGTGAACCTCAAACTTCGAAGAAAGAGCGAGAAATGATTGTGAAAACAGGATTCTGCTAAAAAGGGAATTCAAACTACATTTTGCAGAAAGGATGATTTTTGAGCAGATTATAAAGAAACAGCTGCCATCTATAAAACAAAAAAAATCCTTATTCCTCTATCAAATTCTCTATTTCAGTCAGACAACTCACGTTCGATCATGTAATATATTTATTACAACAGATTTAGTGTTTGGCGTCTAGGCTCCAACTTAATCACTCCCTCATATGATTACACAGGAATGATGGGAGTGATGAGCAAATACTTGTAACCCCCCCGGTTGGAGCCTACAGGTGGATGCTGGGGTGGTGGGGGGGCTGAAGCAACAGGGGGCGATACTGCAGCAGCAGTGTGAGCAAGAGGGGTTGATGGGAAAATGAGTTCTACTTCCACAGCTACCTGTTCTCCTCTCGCTCTACGTTCCAAGGCTTTACAGAGAATAACTGTTTACAGGTAAAGAGTAAACCCACTTACATGAGTTCTAAGACAACCTTGAAAAGTGTTTCTAAAAAAACTTAAGTGTCCCGAATCTCCACTTCCTCCAGACCACAGAGAAGCTTATTGAGTGTGCATCACGGTGGGAGCAGGGAACAGTGGAGCGATTTCACACCCGGCTCTGATCTATTCTGAGGATTACAAAGGCGGAAGTTTTCTCCATCTGTCTCTGGCAGTGGGTTTTCACAGAATCCTGCTGTATTTTGATTAATGATCTTATTATTTATGTATGAGCCAAAAAGAAATTAATAAGACGATTCCGAGCATATGCTCTCATCTCGCTGCCGTCTCTGAAGAACGCACCCGCGCAGCATTATTATTATTCATATAGCATTATGCACAATTAGAGATTATTAGGGAGTCACATTTGAAGACGCAAATTACACACACACACACACACACACACACACAAACAGGTATACACACTTATCGCTGCAGTATCTCCGGGGTAATGGTGATTATTCATGAGCACAGATCACAGGGCAGCATCGTTTTTATCAAACTGGCATTACACACTGGTAATGACATGTTAGATGTGCACACACACACACACACACACACACTCATGCACGTATAGTAAACACGCAGAGGGACACACACACACACCTGCTCCCAGAGTGATTTGTCTAATATGACAGTAATTAATATTTCTTGACACAGACTCACTAACTCCCCTGCAAACGCTCCTTGTTACAGGTACCACCGACACATAGTATGTGTGTGTGTGTGTGTGTGTGTGTGTGTGTGTGTGTCTGTGTGTGTGTGTGTGTGTGTGTGTGTGTGTGTCCTGAAGAGCAGCAGCAATTAACAACAAGTTTATGTTGCTATCTGCTTTAGCCTGATTTCCCCTGAGAAATCACTGCTCTGCTTCTTCTGACTGGGAAGTCTTGAACACGGAGGCATGTGTGTGTGTGTGTGTGTGTGTGTGTCTGTGTGTGTGTGTGTCCCTCACTAATTCTCTCTCTCTAATTCTCTCTGTGAAGAATTTGATATGAATAATAATGCCATGTGTCTGTGTGTTACTATGTTCGTGGTGTGAAGCCCAATGTTCTATGATAGTTAGGTTGAAGGGTTGAGAGGATGTATGAGGAGCCACACAAATACAGTTTAGCAAGGTTGTGTGTGTGTGTGTGTGTGTGTGTGTGTGTGTGTGTGTGTGTGTGTGTGTCTGTGTGTACGTTGGTACAACCAAGTATGATAAATGCTCTGCAGTAAACAGCAGCTCAACATTATATTAAATATGATTAATGTTTTCATATGGAACATTTAAAAAATCTGAAACTGTCAACTGGATTCTTCATCAATAATACAAGAGCAATATACAGTATATAAACTGCAGATACAGTCTATATCCACAAAGAGCTAATGAGTGTTAATATACAGAAAATAACATTATTATGATAAAAGGCATGTAGCGTTAGGTCTCTACATGATAATGCACAGGTAACTCAAGGGTTTTGATTTGGTAATTCATAGAAGGGCAGCTAACGACAGAGTTTTAAGTTTGTTTTAAATGAATCCTGAGCCGAAAACCAAATATTTTGTCCAGCTCACACATTCAGTATCTGTTCCTATCCCAAGTAGGATCATACAATGCACAGTAACCTTCGAGCCGAATGAAGTAAGCCAGTATTACACTCACGTATTTGGCGGATCCCAGGTAGAAGAGCAGGTTGTCCGGTGTGGTGGTTTTAACGTGAAGGATGATGGTGTTGTACCTCCCCTTCCTGATATCAGGACGGTAGCTGCGGAGACAGTCGCCCCCTGAGGACACGGACACTTTGATCTGGAGAGAGAAAGAGAATAAGGTTTTCAACATTAAGACTTAGTGTTCCCAGTTGGATTTAGTAAAACACTGCAAAGCATTGAAAACCAGATTTACAGTTAATCTGGTGAATTTGGTTTGATAGTAGACATCAATCTAGGAAAGCATCTTTCCAGTGTTGTCTGTGATCTTTGTTTTAACTTTGTACAGGAAAGAGTTCAGATTTAAGATGGAGACAACAACTCAATAAAATAATCTCTACAAACATCCTGCCTCACATCATAAAATGAAATCTTGGAAAAGAGAAAAGAAGCTTGTGAGAGGAGTTCGTGCTTAAGGACATATTTGTTATATTAAACTTCCTCTAAATATAATAAGGTTGTGTTTTGACCACTCACTGAGTTCGCCTGCTTCCTGGCTTGGTTGATCAGCTCCTTGATTTGCGAGATGTTTCGCTTCAAGTTGTCCTGCAGCATTCTGATTGGCTGCAGCTTCTCCAGCAGCCTATCCGCTTCGTCCTCCAGGTCTTTCACTTTAGCTCCTGCAGCGTGGACTGAGAGGGCAGAGAGATAAAGTGCAGCGGTGACACAGAGCGGCACAGCGTACGGTTTGTCACAGCCGAGAGAGAGAGAGCGAGCGCGTGAGGAGCGGCGTGGAGAGAGGGTGAGAAAATAACAATGGCAGCCGGAAAGATCGCTGGCATTACTCAGAAAGGAGGAGAGATATGATGGAGGAGCAGGAATGATGGAGAAGCCGGAGTAAGAGATGAACCATTAGTGCAGCTTAGCATTCAAAAAACAACTTTCTACACTATTTGTGATTATATATTGAAAAAAGCTTGAAACTGAAAAAAAGAGAGGAACAATAAGGACAGAAAGAAAGAGAAGGAAGCTCCATGCTTTGCGGTGTGCAGAGCTCTCATGCTCCAGCAGGGCCGAGCGGATTATTAGAAGAAAGGACTAGAGAGATATCAAAGATGGCCATCCAGTGAACGGGTGGTGATCCAATACTGTTGTTGAACTCAAAATCATTTTGACTCAACTGATAAACAAACGACTTGAATTGTATCTGAGTGATGATTTTCAGTGTGAATGTGAAGAAACATGGGATTACTCATAATTACAACATTTCATTGGTTCACCACCACTGATAAATACTTTATATTGAGATAAGGGAAGTATACATACTGATGGCTGTGGGGGGGGATTGAACAAAAAAAAAGAGAGACAGAGAGAGAAAAATTATCAGGTTTGAAGTAATCATGACTTTATAAATTTATGATGCTCAGAGGAAATTAATGTTAAGCAGGATTATATTTTGATTGAGGATTCGATTATTGACAGACTGCTACGGAGAAATACTTAAATAACATTATCATCTGTATTCAAACTGTGGGTTGCTATTCCTTATTTTCCATATTTAATAAACCAGAACTTTGTGTTCATATGCCGTCGCTCACCACCACAGTTTCAGTCCTCATTCATTTCTTTCCAGATTCATGAGGTCACATTGACTTATGACCTTTGACCACTGAAATCTAATCAGTTCATCTATGAGTCCGAGTGGCAGCGGGTCAGAATTTGGAGAAAACCCCCTAAAGACAGATTTGAGAGGCCAAAGACAAGTTTGTGAAGCAACTGTGACTTTGATCTTTGACCACAATCGAATCAGTTCATCCTCAAGTCCCACTGGACATTTCTACCAAACATGAAGGAATTCCCTCACAGAGATTTTGAGATATCCTGGTTGTCTCCAGCGTGAAGGCCGAACAACCATCAAACCTTTTTTCATCCTTACAACCACAAATCGTCCCTGGATTCATTTCTGGGATTCGTTACATCCCCATGTTGCTCTCTAAACCCGACCAAACAGAAAAAAGCACTTTACTGTTTTTCTCGGGGTCCTGGATCATCTGATTGGCTGCGTTCACAGTGTCCTCCAGCTCGGTGTAGTTCCGCTGCAGGCCATCGATTCGCAGGTTCAAATCCCCGAGGCGCTCGAGCACATCGATGGCTGTGGCGTTAGCATCGGCCGCTACGACCTTCGTGGCTGCTAGCTTAGCCGCCGTGTCTGTTACAGAAAATAACAACAATGATGAAGAAACTGAAACACAAAGCATGACAAACATGAATCAGTCACATGGTATTATTAAGCCTGGACAGTTGGAGTGAAGTTTATCTGTGTGACACCATTTATTTGTTGCTTCTGCTTTGGTTTAAACCTGATGAACAAAAAACTGATTCCAGACCAGATTTAAAATTCACTGACTATTTATTATGACCTTGAATCAAAGTTATTTTAAACTGACACCACATCGCAAACACAAGTTAAGTCTAAAGTCCACTTGACATATTACTGTTGTAAAACAAAGCTGCTACTCAGAGTTAGAACATTGTAAAATAAATATATATTTTACTTCTAAGCTCCAGAATTTTAAAGTTTCTGCAACAGGTGAGATTTTGTATCAATCATTTAACTAAAAAAAAAAGATAAACCACATTATGTTGTTGAATTATAATAAACAAAACAGAGTGATATGCAGATTAAGACAAAATCGACAATTAAAATATTAGTATTAAAACCTTTTTTTTGAAGGGAAAACACCTGACAACATCTGACAGGTGGAATAAACAGGATTATCCGGGTGACTCTTTGAATTATGGTTAGCGAGGGTTGGTTGCTTCTTTACACAGCGTTTGATCAACAGGATTTGTTGTGTAGTTCGATGTTTGACCAAAAATACTAAACGAGTTGTGACATAATGGGTAACTCACCTTTCAGGGGCAGAACTACAAACCTCTCACACTGGTGGATAATCACTGCTGAGCATCACCTCTAAGTTCACTGTGTTATCAGGTTTGGTAAATCCTGTGGAATCCACCCTGATGATCTGGTCTCTGGTAATCCCCCCCCCCACCGGTACCATGTTCTGTTCTTGTGTTGATATGGATCAGAACCCACACTGCTACTCACCTGGTGGGTTTAACCTCTGGGTCTCCTACTTTTACAATTTGTATCAGCTACATTTAACTTTTATTTATATATGTTGATCCAAATGCAGCTATGTGTGTGTTCCTGTGCGTCTGTGTGAGTCTCACTGAGTCAAGTCGAGTTTACCAGAGAACTGACCTCTATCCGCCTACTATTGATCCGCTCTGTCTTTATATCCTTCCCATGAACACACAACACACTCACTCACACACACAGACACACACACACATTGTGTACTCGTGGATGCAGTCGTACCATTTGGGATGGCGTTGAGCGTTTTCATGGTTCCGTTGACAGCTTTGAGAAGGTCTTTGGTTTTGTCTCTTGCTGCTTTGACTCTGTCCTTCAGCCCGGAGACACTATCTGCATTTTCTGCACACGCACAAACACACACACACACACACACACACACACACACAGACACACACACGGTGAAGTGATGGTGATGGTTTGATTTGAAGCTACCTGCACTTCCCTCACCTCCCTGAAGAGGAGCAGTGACAGACAGCAACGTGCAGAAGAAGAGTGAAACTGACAAATGATAAACTCCTTCAAATTAATAATATGGATCTTCAGGGCCGATGCTAACACATAGAACTTGAAAAAATAAATATTTAACAAACGAATAAATTGGCTCTAGATTCTAAAAAATATGTAAATGCTCATTTCAATAAGATTACTGCAGAACTGATGCTATTTGAACAACAATTAGCAGCTGATCTGTATCCTCATATATACAATGTGCAGTTTTGTGTGAAACATATAGTACACACTTGTACTTGTGGTTACCTGTGACATCATTTTGCAGTTGTTTAGCTTGGTTCAACAGACTCTCGCTCTTCTGACGGGACTTGTGAGCTGCTTCCTTCACTGGGACATCTGTACCTAAAGCCTGGACACACACAATCACACACACACACACACACAGACACACACACACACACACATATGACTTTTAGAATAATTCACATCCAATGCATTAATTAAAAACTAAGGTGTAGTACAATCTCCCTGTAAGATCAAAGCATGACTACTTTGCATTGTTAATGATGTTCTGAGAAAGACTTTACTTCTTACACTCGTTCTTCAAACCAACCTCTTCCTTCTTTTAATTTCTACACCTCCTCTCACTGTCTTTCTGTTTGGACTTTAAGACCTCTGTTCTAAACCTCACAACAAAAACTCCAACGAGGGGAAACAGATGAAAAAAAAGGTAAAATATTGAAAGGAAAATTAACAAATGAAGGAAACTGCAGGCAGAAAAATAATTAAAAATAAAGGACCTGAGAGGAAAAAATAGATTATTACAGATTAAAGGAAATGAAATGAGGGATGTGATGAAGAAAAGGCAAAGAAATGGAGAATGACCAAAACAGAAAAGTTGTATGAACACAGAAGAGAAAGATCAATTAAGAGCAGAGGGAAAGAAAGAAAGAGGGAGGAAAAGGGATATTTCAGGTGTGTGTGGGTGTGTGTGTGCTTGTGTGTGTGATAATGAAAGGTGGAGAAAGGGAAAATGAAGGAAAAGAGAGGGACAGAGGAGAGCTTTGATCTCTCAGCCGTGACTAATGGAGAGCGCGAGCTTACATTACTGTAACTGTATGCAACACACACACACACACACACACACACACACACACACACACATACATCTTCCAGTGTTGAGAGTACATGTTCTTGGTGTACATACCCAGAATATATATACATATACTTGATATTTGCATTCAGAAAGCTACACCTGCATGTGAGGTGTATTACACTCAGTACAAAGGGACCTACACAATTCAGCTTTTACAGCCGTGTAATAAAGGATGTATAGTAAAATATGAACAATAGATGACGGCATGTTTTTATCCTATAGAATCATAGACTGACAATAAAGATGGACAACGCCTCCCCACAAAAATGAAGATGACATATCCCAGATACAGAAACTTCCATCTTGCAATTATTATCTTAAATATTTTTGAATAAGGCGTGTGTGTGTGTGTGTGTTTCTGTGAGTGTTGATCTTCTCACCAGTGCCAGAGCCTCACTCGCCCTCTGTCTGGCCGCCTTCGCCTCTTTCTCTGCTGCGTCCACGTTGGCTTTAATGTTGCTGTAGGCCTTGAAGGCAGCGGTGGCGTTGAAGGAGAGATTCCTAGCATCGGCCAAAATACTGTGAAAGGTGGAGAGAGAGGACAAGAGAGAGGACAAGAGTGTTAATGTGTGGTTTCCTGTTCCATGTGTTAAACGTTTCTCAGATTTCTTCAGAGAAAAATCTCATATCGATCAATCACAATCGATTTTCTTAAAGGGAGGCAATATGAATACTTTTTATGGTTTAACTCGTCTTAAATATTGTATTATTATATGAAAATTTCAAAAAAACAAAAGAGAAAGCAACATATCTGGTTATAGTCTTGATTTATCTCCTATCTCGACTCTACACTCTGTGTAAACACACACTGTGTTTATATTCACCTGTCCAAAATGGCAGCCGACTCGTTCAGCTGCCTGGCGTGCTCCTCGGCCTCCAGCACGTGGTGAGCCAGGCTGTCAGTCAAACCGCTGGTGAGACGACCGACTCTATCACCGAGCCGCTCGTGGAGAGGACCCAGGTCTCGCTCCATCTCCTCCAGGTCCTGCCGGCACAGAGGAGAATATACAGACACTGATCGGGTGCAGGGGAAAAAGGGACTAACTCTGAAACTGCTATTTGTGTCCCTGATGCCAGAAGACACACGTTACAGTGGTTCTTCTGGATTCTCTCTGGTTCTACCTCTATCTCTCTGTTGATGTTGTCAGAAAGCTGGTTGGCCTCGTCCAGCAGACGTTCTCCTTGTCCCAGGATCTCCTGCGCCTCCTGTTTCACTGAGCTGACGGCTGAGCGCTTCCTCTGCAACACGAGAGATGAACACCATGAACATTAAGGGCTGCAACTAGGGATTATTTTTATTACTAATTAATCTGTTGGATAATTTCCTCGATTAATTGATTTGTTGGTTCCTCAAAAATGTCATATAGGACAAAGACAGATACTTGTCAGAACAGAGAATCTTCCAGTGGTTTTAGTTCAGTGAAGTTGAAATGTAATAATGTGAGTGATTTGATTAAATTATGTCTAAACTCAGTATAAACCCCCCCTGTGTGTGTGTGTGAGTGTGTGTGTGTGTGTGTGTGTGTGTGTGTGTGTGTGTGTGAGTGTGTGTGTGTGTGTGTGTGTGTGTGTTCCACTTTCTTCTCTGCATTAAGCTTCTCTCTACAAAGTAAAAGTCTGCAGGGTCAAACAGAAACAAGGAGAGATATTAGGGAATAGTGTACTTTGTGTCTGTGAGTTTGTGTGTGTTTGTGTGTCTGTGTGCGATCAGAGTCCTTCCTCGAGGCCAAGTAGAATAATCTCCCTGATAAACGCTTGTTGTTTGGCTCTGTTTGGAGTCTTTGCTGCCTCTGAGCTGTTCAGATGATGAATCATAAACAAAAAAAAGGCTTAAGAAGAAAATAATAAGTCGTGTCTGCGATGAATATGAGATGAGATCCAGTTTTATGGATTACTGAGAAGTTTGAGGACTTTTTTGATTTTTAAGAAATTATTTGAACTCAAATTCACATTATCAAAGTCACAGGGGCTGAGGGGGTAGAGCGGTTGTCCTCTAGGTCGGCAGTTCAATGCCAATCTTCCCCTGTCTGCGTGCCAAAGTGTCCTTGGGCAAGAACCCTCATATAAACAGTGCAGTGCCCATAGATCTACACATATAGATTTAATGTGTGTTTATATATTTTTTAATTCTAGGTTATTGTGAGAAAGAGTAGATTAAAACACGTGAGTTAGAAAGTTGCTTGTCACAGTAGAAACTTGATATTATATCAGTAGGTAAACAGTAAATCACTTATTTAATATTTAACAGAGACCATGAGAACAGAAAGAAAGTGTTGTGTTAGTAAAAGTCGACATGTGGGACGTGGTGTGTGCCGATACCTCGAGCGCGGTGAGGTTGGCCTGGTTGTGTTCAGCCAGGGAGCCGGCCTGCCTCGTCTTCCCCTGGGCGGCGCGGAGCAGATCCTCGGCTTCCTGCAGCTTCCCCTCGTGGTCCGAGAGCTTTGCTTTTATCTGTGGAGGTCGATCAGGGAGCACAAGGTTCACGTCAGTCATTCAGGGAACAGTGAGGACTGAAGAGTCAGGAGGAGGAGCTGGGGTTACCTCTGCTTTCAGGTCCTCTGTGGCCTGGTGGGGGTCGCCAAACATTCTCTTGACTTTCTGATACAGCTCCTCTGCCAGGCTGGAAGGACAAGAGGGAATAGCTGTGTTGTTATTTTGGTGAGGAGAGAGGAGCAGAGTCATCGTGATGCGTGACAGAGCCTCCGCGAGAGCAAAGACAATAATCGCTCCATATGACTGAACGTTGAAACGCAGAGAATTGAAATTGCCGATCTTCCTTCTATTGACCCCTCAGGCTGAGTTAGATTAAATTGTGGCGGTAGGAAAAACATCTCAAATAGCACCCGAGCTAATGCGTGTGCGCGTTTGCATGTGATTGGATGGGAGGGCGAAGCAATATGTGCTAATGTACACGGCAGCAACACAATGTGCTCAGGAGACAGAGACGGGGACAAGAGGCGGAGAACGAGTCACTGAAGGACGATTAAGACCCGTCCACTGCAGACAGGAGCATCGTCTGTGTGTGTGTCTGTGGGTGTGTGTCTGTGTGTGTCTGTGTGTGTGTGTGTAAATGTTTACATCACTGCCCGTTTCTCTTTTTGTCTTGATACTGTTGATCGAACTCCTCAGAGAGGTCAAGTGACAAGAAAGAACAACTTTAAACAGTCAATAAAATGTTATTGGCAATTGAAATCATGACTGTTGTGATGGTGTATTGTATTTAATATGGCGTCATTGGGTATTTTTGTCCCCCCCCCCCCCACACACACACGTCCACAGTATCACAAGCAATTCAAAACAACTTGTGAATATTTCTAATTCCTAATTCTACCTTCACGAGCTTTACATGAGCCACACATTAAGATTTGCAAAGCAGCCGTTTAGTGGAGAATCTTCTCATTACACTTTAAAGTCTGGTTTTTCACAAAGCCTTCTCACTTTGTAAAACATCTAAAACAGTTTAATAATCATATGCTTAACGAGCCTCGCTTAGTTTTGAGCATTAATTAAGACAACAAATATCTAGTGTCCTTCAGTTGACATCACTCAGAGGACAGCTTCACACAGTTTGTGGGGCGATGATCGAGGTAATGATGGGATTTGATGAAAATTTAATGAACCCTGGGGGGGGGGGGGGGGGGGGGGAATTGAGGAAGCAAGAAAAGGAATATAATCAACTATAAAACACGAATAGAAACGCTGTATAAACATCACTCAGCTGATTATTACAACTTTACAGGACATAGCAGAAGGCAGCATGTGTGAAGAGGCTTCAAACAAACGAGTGATCATATTTTTCAGATTTGTCCATTTTGACGAAGCATCACTTTAACATTTGTTGATGCTTCTGTCTCCATTGCTCAAATAATCAAACAGACTGACAGAGAGGAGACAGCTTCTCTTTCTTCTCCTCCTTTTCTCTTCCAGTACGACTCTCTGTCCCTCTGTCTCCTGTCCTCCTCCTCTACCTCCGTGACTCTCCTTCCCCGCTTGTCTCTCTATCTTTACATCTCTGTTTTCGGCCCCGACGGCAAAACTTTTAATCAACCCATCGACCTCGTCAATATTTACTGCTGAGAGAGACAGACAGACAGAGAGGAGGAGAGAGAGAGAGAGGAGGAGGCGCGGAGAGGGAGGATTACTAATTTCCCCTCAAAATGCCTTGAGAGAGAGAGAGACGGAGGAAAGTGAGAGCGACAAAGTGAGGAACTTTGTTAAAACCTCGGCAGAGAGAATCGTGGCTTGAGGACATGAAGCAATCAGATCTGTGCCGAGCGGAGAGTGTTTACTTCTGGATGTCTCCTGTGTGCACGGAGAGAAAGAAAGGAGGAATCATCGAGGACTCGAGGAATTAAATTAGCTTGTATGATCTGCTGTTGTTTTCAAAACGCACATCTGAGCATTTTGTAAACAAAGTCGTGTGTTGTGCTGTTTTACATGTTTTTCATTTGTTTCCACAGAGTTAATTTAAGTCCTGATTGATATGAAATTAGTTTTTTAACCCAACTAGAGTCAGTTTATTGCGATTCACACATTCATGCTGTGAATTTATGGGCAGCACTGTTTCTATGAGGGTTCAGCATCTTGCCCAAGGACACTTTGGCACGGAGCCAGGGGAAGATTGGCATTGAACCGCCGACCTAGAGGACAACCGCTCGTCCCCCTCAGCCACTGGGACTTTGATAATGTGAATTTGACAAAAACAATAATGCAGAGGTGAAGTTTAAACCTAAGAATTACACAACTTATGGTTTATGAGGCAGCTGTCTGAATTTCCATGATGTAGAAACGTGGGATCAATGTGGGAAATTGAGGACGTATTAAAAAACACAAACAACTATAACTGGTAAGTTGCTAAAACCAACCAGTAAAACCAGTTAAAAAAAGTCAACACCCAAATAATTAAAAAGAAATGTAGGAAATGCCTTTAAAAACAATGAACTCCATTGGAAACTGGAGAGAAAAACATTGCAAACATATTGTTGCAGTTGTATTTTGAGGTTTTAGTCTAAAAAAAATGTTGTGTTCTCAAAACAGAGAGATTGTTCCGGGACATGCCGTAGAGACTTCTCTCAATGTTATTTACACTTTGTGATTTATTAAGGTGAGTTTTATGCATATTCCTCCTGTCGGCTCCTTGTTTTTATTTCTCTCGTATGTGAGAATTCCTGGAGAGAAGAAGTCCAGAGGGGAATCACCCTGCAGAACAAACCAGTAAGAACACGGAGAAGAAGTGGGAGTAGATCCCAGCAGGGACGGAGGCACAAAGTGAAAGCATCAGCATGCAGGTACGAGCCAGAACAATATTAAATCCACAAATACACCAGAGTAAAGTGTGGCTCCATGCAAACGAGGAGGCTAACAAGGTTCAAGAGGAGAAGCTCAGAACTCAACAGGAAACATTAAACCATGAAAAAGTGAACAATAACAACAGCGACGCTCTTTTTCTGTTTCTTGGGTCCAAACACTTTTTCGACCTTGGCAGATTTTCACTCTCTGTATCTAAGAAATTTGAATATTTTACTCTTCATTAAGAAAATTGCCTCTGGTTTGTGTGAACGCTCAGAGGTGTGCGTCTGTGTGTTTGTGTGTTTGTGCACGGGAGCGAGTGTGTGTCTGAAACAAAGGCTGGTCTGTTCGCTAAGTTTCCACAAAGTCTGTTTTTGTAGCGAGTGGGCGAGTGTGGCACGACCCGTGTGTGTGTGTGTGTGTGTGTGTGTGTGTGTGTGTGTGCATGTGTGTGTGTGTCCATACTCCATCTCCTCCTCGGCGATGCTCTTTTTCCCTCCCAGCTGTCGTTTCCTCATCTCGGCTAACATGGCCTGGATCTCCTCCTTCATCTCCTTCAGGCTCTTGTCAGGAGTTCCATCTCCGCGGGAGAGAGTCTGGTTCAGCTCGGCAGCTTTCGACTGCAGGTCTGGACACAGACGCACAAAGAGACTGTGGTGAGCACACTGCAGGTGGACGGACACACTTCAACTTGATGCAATCGCACAAGCTACTGACAGAAAAACTCTGTATTCAGGCTTCACTGATATTTTTCCACCAAACATATTCAGAATCATAAATGATGAAGACTATGGAGCCGTGTGGGCAGGCGTCTACTGCCTTGTACATTATTAATCTTGACATCACGACAACAGCAGATTGTGTGGATTCTATTTGATTACACAATGTGTGTGAGGATGTGTTGTGTGAACTTTGTACCAATAACAAAGATTCTTGATTTTGACACATCAAGCTTTTGGATTTCTGACATTTACTGGGTTCAATATAGTTTAAAAAAGGAGCTGAACACTGACACAATATCAATAAATATTTAAATATTGTTTTCATAATAGCAAAATAACTAATAAAGTCCGAAACATATCGATATTTTGCTATTTACATCAGATTTTTAAAACAAAAAGTGTTTATCAGAATCTGCTCTTAAAGAAGAACAACTTTCTCTCAGGAGCAAAAACCATTGAAGAAATTATAACTTGACATTTATCATAATCCACTGATATGATAGATTTAATCTTTTCATATCTTTATCTTTATGTTCCCTTGCTGTGATGGTTTTATCGTGTGTTCTACCAGTTCAAGTTCTGTGTCCTCTGAACTCAACCCCGATAAAGAAACATGGTACAAAACTAAACACATAAGTTGTCTCATGTTCTCGTGGAGACTATATGATATAAATAATGCCTTTAACAGTCTAAGTTAGAATTAATTGACGCTATGGGAATTAAAAACAACCTCCTGACATGCAGCCAACTAACAAAGTTGTTTTTGTGTATATATTAGCACAAACTCATATCGTCAAATAGTCGCTTTAACATATAAAAATGAAATGTCTGAGAGTAAAGTGTGCAAAGGGTGAAGGGGAATGATACAGATACTGTGAAGGCACCTTGTGTGTGTGTGTCTGTGTGTGTGTGTGTGTGTGTGTGTGTGTGTGTGTGTCGTCTTTATGGCTCAAACAGAAAGACTGACAAAAATTACACCATTTGATCTTTACTCATTAAAACACAGTGACACGCTGCGAGTCGGCCATGCACACACACACAGACAGGTACACACACACACGCACACACAGGCACACACAAACACACACACATACACACACACACAATCTGTTTTAACACCATTCAAAGCCAGTGTTTTTGGCAGACTTCATGTTTGCTCTGCTTTTATCAAATTAAAGGCAGTGAAATCTCAAACCAATCAATGATGAAACTTCACTTAAACACCGCGAGGCTCATTTGAATAATACTCAGAGTGTTTGGAGCTTAATGAGGAGTGTGTGTGTCTGTGTGTCTGTGTGTGTGTGTCTATGAAAGAGCTAAACAGAGGAAGGAAAGTGTTTGTTGTGCGTCTCCATAAAGCACGTGTGTATGCAGCACATCATTTAGGCTGTGTGTCTGCCTCCTCATTTGAAATGTAAACGCGTTATGATTAAAGCAAGTTGAAACTTACACAGTGTGTCTGTGTGTGTGTGTGTAGGTGAGTGGGTGGGGAGGCCCGTTTGTGTAGTTGTGGCAATGCAGCACTTCCTCTAATTATAAATGTAAACATGATGTGACTGGAGCCAAGACAGAACTAAAGCCATCATGCTAATGAACAGCTGTACAGTGTGTGTGCACGCGCTGCATTTGTATATGTGTGGGTGTGTGTATGTGTGTGTGTGTGTGTGAATGTGTGTTTGTGTGTGTATGTCTATGAATCTGTGGTTTATGTTGTACTCATGTTGTGGGGACTTGATTCATCACATTATGGGGGACATCTCTTTTAAGATGTTTTTAAAGTCTGGTTAATTTTGGGGTTCAGTTACAATTATGGTTAAGTTCTAAACATCATCTTAGAGTACTAGCTGCATTGTTTGGTTCAGACTTTTGGGCTTTTGTGTGTTTTTGGTTTGACCACCCAGTGAACAAGGAGAAAAGTCAGCTCAACAAAGGGCATTGACCAAACTTGTTATTTTCCGAGAGGCCAACAAACCAGAAGAGGCGGGAATCAAACTAACCATCGGTTTTGTTTGTTGCAGAATCTAAACACAGAGTTTCAGATCAACACCAGGGAACTGAGGTCGGTTCAACGCCCTTTAGACAGCAGAAGAAGAACCGTAGAGTTGAAAAGTAAAAGCATGAGAAGTATTTCTTATTCTCTGGGAGGACGAGAGAAAGAGGATTTATGTCAATAAACCAGTTTGAGGAGGTGATGACAGCAGGATGTAAATGTGTCATGTTTGGTTCTTTAGTGCGTTTTTCAAATTTTAATGTGAAGCTAAAACTAAAGGGATTAAAACGTAAACACTGTAAAAACATAAACCTCGGTTCAGACTTTCAGGTGTTGAAACAACTTAAATCAATTTAATGTCCTATGAAGTCATGGAGATACGACTGGCTATGTGTGTGCGTGTGTGTGTGTGTGTGTGTGTGTGTATGTGTGTGCGTGTGCGTCAGAGCCATATAATTACATAGTGGGATTTAAAAGCCAATTAAACACTTAAAACGTGGATGGACTCATATTATGGTATGTAGTAAACATGGGTGCACACGCTGAGCAAAGAGTGTACAGTATTTTCTTGCCTCATTATGTGTGTGTGTGTGTGTGTGTGTGTGTGTGCGTGTGTGTGTGAGAGCGAGTGCACGCGCACATCTGCAGCAGTGTTTGTGTATGCAGTGTGTACGTGTGTGTGATAGCCACTAATTAAGTCTCTAATTGCTACTCTCAATCATCCAGTGAGGCACGACACGCCGTCTCCCTTTACTTCTCTCTCTCTCTCTTACACACACACACACACACACACAGACACACACACACACACACACACACACACACACACACGCACATTGTGATTAGGCAGAGGGCCAGTGAGCTACGAGCAGCAACAAGACGAGGAGAGTTTCATCACAACCAGGCAGAATGTGTTGGTTTGGTAACTTTCTCTTCATCTCAGCAGCAGTCATAAAGAATTCATCACGTTAATCAGAAATAACTAATTATCTGAAAAGCACAGTTTTACGTAGAAGAACATTTATACATGACCAGTTCAACCACTTCACTTGAGCTTTAAATAACTTCAATCTGAAAATAACGGGTAGAAAGAAATGAAAGTTGGCAGAGCTTGAAGATGAAGATGTGAATGTTCGATGAACTGTGACACAGCAGAAAAAAAACTAAATGGTAACAAAACTATTTCCACTATAGGTCCACTTGTTTTTTGTATTATTAAATGCACATTGAGCTCAAATTCTTTGCCAATTTTCATCTACAATGTATGTGAATTCCTAAAAGTGCCCAGTAAAATGGAAGGTTTGAACATTGATGGTGTCACGAGCCAAAGCCAGCTTCAAATAAAACCTCCAGCAGAAGGTAAGAAGTGGAGCCTTGAGCAACAGGAGGAGAATAAAGAGCAGCTTGGAGCCAATCCCCGGCACAAATGGTCAGAGTGACCTGTGAGGTGGCACCGCAGGACGGGGAAGGTGACGAGAGGAATTGCACAGGTCTCACAGACGGAAAAAACATTAGTTCCCACATGGAAGGACTCTGATGGTCTGAGACTGCACAAAGCACTGAAACACTGAAAAGACTGTGAGTAGGAAACGCACATCAGGAACTGGGCAGCTCTGTAAACTCTACTCTCTGTATGCTCTATACTCGCTCTATACTCTACCCTCTCTGTATAATCTACCCTCTTTGTATACTCTACCCTCTCTGTATACTCTACCCACTGTATACTATAACCTCTTTGTATACTCTACCCTCTCTGTATACTATGCCCTCTCTGTATACTCTACTCTCTGTATACTCTACTCTCTCTATACTCTAACCTCTCTGTATACTCTAACCTCTCTGTATACTCTACTCTCTGTATACTCTACTCTCTCTATACTCTAACCTCTCTGTATACTCTAACCTCTCTGTATACTCTACCCTCTCTATATACTCTACCCTCTCTGTATACTCTACTCTCTGTATACTCTAACCTCTTTGTATACTCTAACTTCTCTGTATACTCTACCCTCTGTATACTCTAACCTCTTTGTATACTCTACTCTCCCTATACTCTATACTTGCTCTATACTCTACCCTCTGTGTACTCTTACCTCTCTGTATACTCTACCCTCGATATACTCTTACCTCTCTGTATACTCTACCCTCTCTGTATACTCTTACCTCTCTGTATACTCTACCCTCTGTATACTCTACCCTCTCTTTATACTCTACTCTCCCTATACTCTATACTCGCTCTATACTCTACCCTCTGTAGACTCCACGCTCTCTGTATACGCTCTCTGACGCCCCCCTGAGGCAGTGTTGACTTTGCATCCCGGTTGCAGAGCAGAATGAAACAAAGGTCATTATCAGCCCTTACTGTCTGGGTGGGTGAGTCTTCCTCACGATGCAGCCTGCTGGGTCTCATCTCTACTGTTCATGCAACCCTTTGCCCAAGCAGCTGGCACTGAGCACTGACATCTGGCCCATCAGCCCTTGTGTTTGAGCTAAGTTTCCATTAGCCAGATAACGGGGGGGCAGAGAGAGACGTCCTGATCGTCTCACTCCGATGACCCCCCCCCCCCCCCCCCCCCCTTCAAAGAGGCGGGTCTGGTAGAATTGATTAAATACACTCTCTGCTTTTTAGGGACTGGGAGTAGAATCACTGATCCTGATAATAACATTATTCTTATCATGGTCCTTCTGAAACGCTAAAGCTCCATTTAGCTGCTGATTTTAATATGTTCTGTCAGTGTAATTAATTTCATTAGCTTCTTAACTCACCTCTTCATATTATTATACTTCATTCTGTCCTCTAATGTAATAACCCACATTTCCCACAGGGATCCCTTACAATTAATATAAAGTAATATAACGCAATGAACTCTAATGACAACTGAAAGTAGTACAGCAGCAGACAGATACATCCACAGATCCCAGTTGGCAGGAGAGTGTGCGGAGGCAGTTAATGGTCGAGAGGTGGTGTTGACTGGTGGTGTACCTTGAGCTCCCAGCAGCGTGTCCCTGATGAACTGCTCCAGGTCTTCGGCTCGTTTATGAATCCTGTCGGCGTCGTCCTCGACCTGCTCTCCATCAGCAGACACCTTAGTGGCCTGGACGCACACAGACACACACACTGGCCATGAAATAACAAACAATGTTTAATAAGTGAACATATTGATTCCTCTCTAACAAAGGGGAGGAAAAGGATGGAGGGCTGAGGTGTTGGATGTGAAAAGGATGACGGACAATGACGGCTGGGTGTATGTACACACAATCGATATTATGTGTTATGAGTGTCTGTCTGTGTGTGTGTGTGTGCATTCTCGACATACAGATACAAAGGAAAAGGTGTAATATTTAAAAGAAAACACAACCTCTCTCCTACACACATGGACACACACAAGGACGAGGAATATGAGAAATGCATGACAGACGTGAAAACACATCGTCACACACAAACACACCATTTAGCACACAACAACATACAGCAGGTAATTATTGTTGACAAAACCACACTGTGTCATTTGAGCTGTGTGTGTGTGTGTGTGTGTCTGTGTGTGATGGGGGTGTGGGCAATAGCATCACTGTCAACAAATGTCAAAGCCCCGGTCCCTAAAAGGCTGATGCTTGACAGCGTGAATGTTGTTTCTTCTCTGCTCGGAGACTCCCTCCATACAAAGTGTGTTTTTCTGTTTTGGTTAACTCTTCTTCTGAGACATGACTGTGACTCCAACAACAAAAACAAACGTCTGTATAGATTCTGTGTGAGGGTGAAGACGTAGAAATGCTTTCAGCTGTTTACTGAATCGGTTTAATACAAAAACAAGAAAACGATTTATTCATCTGTGTGTATGTGTGTTTGTGTGTGTGTGTGTGTGTGTTTGTTTGTGTGCAACAGGCCTATCAGGCACAGGCCTTTTAATCTATTAATATTCTGTATCTGCTGATATTTGTCTGTTACCAGCAAATGAGGAGAAACAGTGCAGAGCTGCAGGGGCCCTGAACGCTCTCAATTTGTGTCAACATTTCTGTGATGATTTAATTGAAATTTAATTCTGGAATATGCAGAATTAAAGACCAACATCCAGTGACATGATACGGGTCTGTAAAGGCATCGTGTCGAGGTCTTTGTTCACAACACAAACAGGAAACACAAGGATGTGGATGTTCTCCTGATCAACAGTTGGTGGCAGCAGCACAGGAACGTGGAGGATTAAAAACTGGCTTAGTTGGAAATAACACTTTTAAAGGTGCTGCTTTGTTTTATAATGCAAAAAGTCAATTTTGAAGTGAATCCCTCTGTCCACATCCAGTTCTTATACTTTTATATACTCTATAGATTCACTTGCGGGCTTGTTGTGCTAATTACAAGTTGCACAATCCTAAAAACCTTGTCCCATAGCACCGTATCCCCTTGTGTTTATTCTTCTCAGCTGGTTTCTACCGTGTTTGACAGATTCTTCTAAAAGTTCTGAAACTTAATAAACATAAAATGGACTAAAAAGCTCAAAAGAAAGATGCTGAATTTTTTTCTGTGCAGCTTTCATGTCATTAAACAAACAGCAGAACTGGTTATGTTGTTTTTTGTGCTTCCACTACAATGATCCTTGTCATATATAAATGACTTCACTCTGCCGTTCTTTGAAAATAAGTGTTGCCTCAAACTAAGACCTCCCTCCCTGCCTCAGTCTACATCGGCTCCTTCTCATTAGGCTGCAGACAGACAGGGGAAGACGGTGGAAGGAGGATCAAGAAGAGATAGACAGGAAGACAATGACAGAGACTTAAGAAAACTCAAAGTGCCTGTACCCTGCTGTGCAGCTGGTCCATCTCAACCACCAGTGATCCCAGGTTGGAGTCGGCCAGTTGCAGTAATCTCTCCGGAGCTTTCTGAGGCGACAGCATGTGCTGCAGGGGGAGAAACACAGAGCGATGGAGGAATTACAGAGAGAAGCTTCTGACACATTCAGGCCTCGGGCTACAGGCTTTCTGAACCGCCCGGGCTCTTCTTAGCTGTAGAGCCGAAGAAGAAGAAGATGAGTGAGGGAGGGAGGGCAGGAGGCGAAGAGAGCGAGAGAAGAAGAGAACACACATCTGATAAAACACTCGATATATTGGGATTATGTCAAGGCCAACGGGGTAATGGCATAATTTAAATGCAAAAATTAGTTTGGGGAATTGAAATCTAGCCACAGTTCGTAACTTCATTGGAAATACGCATGTTGTCGACTGTGTATTTGTATTCGTGGAGGAGGTAATTAAGGAAGAATGAGAGATCTTAGAATCCTTAACACTCGAAAACTGACTAATAAAGAAAATGTCTCTTCCTGCTGAAAAGTAATTTCCACAAGGAAGGAAAAACAGAAAAAACTTATCTGAGGTCATTTTCAGACACTCGTGCTAAGAAGCCAGTGTTTCCAAAGACTCATATAACTGATCATGTGCTAATTAAAAATGAATGTAGATTCAAAATACAGTTAAAGGACACATAAGAGGCTTTTCAGTTGTGTGTTCTGTAGTTTTATTTTGCATGTAAAAGATCTGCATAGTTAGAAAAGCCCAAAGTGGCAGGTTTTCTTTTACCTTGAGTTCCTCCGTCATGTTCTCGAAGCGGTACAGCATCTTATAAGGAGGCGGGAGGGGCGTGGTCAGAGTGACCTCAGTGATGATGCGGTACAGGCGCTCCATGTCGCTGATCAACAGACCCGAGCACTCGTCATCACAGGCTACAGACACAAAAACACAGAGTCAGTAAATCTAGTGGAGAGGTTTACAGACACTCCACTTGTGTTGCTCTGTGTGTGTTTGTCTATGTGTGTGTGTGGACTTATAGAGTTGGAAAAGAGAAATAAGAGGAAGGAGGAAAGTCAACCACATGTATTTTTTATGACCAGATCTCTGTTGATATGTTTCATTTGTGAGTCTGTAAACAAATCAGTGTGTGATGGTGACTGCTCCAGTTGTCATGTTTAAGGAATTAGACAAACGGGTCTGTCGATGCATGAAACACAGAGAGGAGCCCGATATGAGCACACACTGCAGGCTAAACACACACACACACACAGACACACACATGCTCACCAGGGAATTCACCCAGACACACACACACATTTGTCTGCATGTGTATGTGTGCGAGTTCCTTTTCCCTTCTATAGCCCGAGGCTGATTTATTGCAGAAATTAAAATTTATGACAGAGAAATTCAAAGGTAATTTAAATTAAATAACAAAATATGACAAAACCAGAACGCACAAATACAGCAATGCATTCCAGCAGTCACATGCTTACACACACACACACACACAAACTGTAAATGCACTGTATATGCAAATCATGGTGCACCGCTGTGTGGAGCATGAGGAAGCTGCTGCTGGACTCCAAAGGCTTGTCAAGGAATAAGTTGACGTTCCACACAACTGGGAAAATGTTGATGAAACTTATGTTTGGGGAAAGTTTGGGACGAACAGCAGCAGCTGATGAACGAATAGAAAGAAGCATGAGGCGTGTCCACTTCCATTCTGAGGATGGAGATGCTGTATCAAGACCTTTTAGTTTGGTTCATGTCCCATCTACTGAAATGGGAAAGCTGGGATTTATGACCTCTACTGCTGCCAGCCCCCAGTTGGCTTTAATTTTGGGGAGCTGTCATGTCGTCCATCTTTATAAACAGTCTGTGTATCATGTTTATACGATCATGGAAAAACATAATACCAGCAATCAAGTGCAGTGCAGGGAGCAGAACCCAGACCTGAACACAGTGTAAAGCAGGTGGAGCAGGTCTGTGGATCTGAATCTGCTTCTTTGAGGTTATTGTTGGGTTCACATTTTCCAGCAGCAGCATCAATGCTTAATGACACATGAGGTTTTAATTGTTTTGTTAGCAAAGCACAATGAGTTTGTCTCCACTGACGACTCAGATCGAATCCCATTCACAGTAGAACCAGGTCATTTTAAAAGGTTCACGTACTTTCTCTTGCTTCTCTCAGCAGATTTCCTGTGAATTCAGTAATAATAACCCGAGGCCAAATTACTTTTTCACCTGAAAAATGAATTTTTACCTCTCGTTCGGATGTGGGCAGCATTTAAATATGCAGCCCATTACATCACAGACTGAAATTTAGCTGCAATACTATGCAAATGAACAGAGCCGGTGTGAGCTACCTGCATCTCCCTCACTCAAGACGTCCGACCTGCTTGGTTGCATTCGTGCATTTGACGGTATCGAGAAAACGAGGTGATAGAGACAACGTGCAGCGGCTCCATGTGAACCATCAGGACCTGTGATCAGAGTCTGGATGTGGAGGGAACCGGTTCTGTGTCAGGTGGCACCACCGCACTCACATCGTCCAATTTATGAAACACACGCTTTGCGTCTGCAACACAAAGAACCCGAGCAAACACGTTCCTCTCCGACCCGACAGCCGCAATTTCACATCAGCCTCCGTCTCACAACCTCTCTCCCACATCCTCACTCGTGCACTTACCTCCCGACGTGCTAATGGAACCGAATTGGCCCCGGCCATTAACTTTAAATTAGCTCCAAATGACATTGAAATTATTCTCTAAATGACTCGAACCTGACTTTTGCCACGATCCCCTGTCTCCCATGGCAACTGGAGAAAAGAGGGGGGGGGGGTTGACTTCTCATTTGAATTTCACTGCCAAAATAAAGTAGAAGTATAAACACCAGGTGTCAACACTGGGTGGGGAATGGAACAGACGAGGACAGGAGACAGGGATAGGCAGGGTGTCTGCAGGGCTCATTAAAGCTGACACCTATTTCTGTTCTGCACTCGTCAGGGTTCTGGTTCAATCAATGATATTGGGATTCATATTCTGATAATAAAATCCATATTTCCAGTTAAGTCCCTTATACCTTTTGTGCAGATCCAGATATATGCATGGGAATATAGATATTAAATCTATGAATGTGTGCAATTTGGTGCAGATCCAAATAAAAATCTGGGTCTAGTGAGTTTAAATGTGGTTTCAAAAGGGGACTGTTGGGCCTTAGTGGAAATATATCTTCTCTCCTTAATGCCACTCCACTTTATTTTGAAACCCTTGAGCTCTCCATCAAAACGTTTTAACCTTCAGACAACCCTGAGAGAAACACAGCGAAGGAAAGAACGGAAATAAAACCAGAGAAATCTAAAAAAGGATAAACACAAAAGTGAGTGAGATTAGGAGAAGCTGTGTGTTTAGTCTTACAGATGATCCCAGCAGGTCCACACACATGCCTGTCCATGCACTGGTCGCACAACTGTCCCGAGGCCCCCTCCCTGCAGCGGCACTGGCCCGTGACGGGGTCGCAGGGTCCCGGCAGCGCCCCCCACTGGTAACACTTACACTCCTCGCAGCGGCCGCCCGGCAGCTTCGGATTGCCGTGGTACCCAGTGGAACATCTGGGCAGAGGAGTCATAGCAAGAAGGGGTGGGGGGGGGGGGGGTTATTGTTGCAAACACATTAAAGCAGGTGAAAGTGTAGAAACAATCCTCCAGCAGCTGTTGATAAAGTAACTTTACTACAAACGTCTTTGCTGAGCACAGAAAGGAACAAATGATCTCAGTCCCCGACCAGAAGTTTCCTCTCACCACTCGCGTCACCTTGGATTTACACAGTTTGTCCTATTTGCCTCGTGCATTAAAGTTTCATGAGTTCTAAGCTGGTCTTGCTGTTGGATAGTAAAGGAGGATAGTGAGACTCTCTCTCTCTGACCTCTCACAGTGTCTGCCCTCGTATCCCTCGGGACAGGAGGAGCAGCGGTAGTCGTCGAATCCCTCCGCAACACAGGTGGGACTGAAGCTAGACACAGGAAGAGAGATGTTACTCAGAATGACAACTTGATGCATGATCTTTACATTATGCTACTTAATGTAGAGCACTGCCAAAAGCAAGCAGAGCCAGTTTACTTGTTCTGTGGGTCGGTGAGGGGGCAGGCGCACGGTTTGCAGTCGTCAGAGAAACCTCGGACGACTCCGTAGAATCCTGGAGCGCAGCGCTCGCACTGATCGCCCTCTGTGTTGTCCTGACAGCTCTACACACACACACACACACACAAACACACAAACAAAAACATCTTAACTTCTATTAACTTTCCTCAACGCTCCGTGACCCCAACATGTGGGTGTGATTCTTCACCCAGCACGAGTTCTCGGTGAGTGTGGTTGGTTTTTAAATACAGAATTTAAGTTAATGTCGACAAATGGAACACAACAACAACAAATTTATCTTCTTGCTCTAGTTAAACTAAACTTGTATCTGTTGTACTTGAATGTTGCCACTGGCACGTTGAGAAGGAGACAAAATATTTGCCTGTGAAAGAAAAGGAAAACGATAAAAGCACCTTGGTTCCATTCCTTGAATTAAAGAAACTAGTCTAACTCTTATAACCACTGTCCTTTGCCTTCTTGAACAACAGTAGAAACGTTTGCTTTGCAGTGAGGTGATGAATTCAGACTCTGGTGGTGAAATATCTGACACCTTGTTTGGAAACATTAAAAAACCGCCTGTCTCAGATTTGAATTTCCTCCAGAGACGAAAACATGAAAAAATTACCTCATCAGGTGTCATTTTTATTTTTCAGGTAAAAATCAATTGAGCAGTCGCCGTTTTTACGTTCACACACACACACACACACAAACACTGACTCACACTAACTCACACAGCCTGACTGTGAAGTACCCACGTGTGACTGCAGCTGCCTCTGCAGCATCTCTCACTGAAGCAGTGGGGGAAAATCACTAATCATTTCTCTTTGCCACCCACGGTTCCTGAGCCGTTCTTGGACCAAACTTTTATCCAGTCTGGTCTCATCCTGATGGGAAAACGTGTCTGTCCACACACAGTAATGAATGTGTGTTTTTTTCTGGGCCCAGTCCCACTCCTGCATGATGAGCCCCGGCACAGCAGTGACCACCTACTGACAGGTGCGATCTCACACGTCAAAGACAGATTTAATAAGCTTCTCAAAACCAGGCCCTGAAAACACCTGATTTTTGAGGCATCATCTCACTGCCCTGTTATGATGAGAATAACCATAGGTAACAGTAGATAACCACATATATACCTAAACAATAGTCATAATGGCATACCTACTATTTTCAGCTACAACTTAATATAGACACACACACACACACACACAGGTTTGTGCAGCATCCTTATCCAGATTTTACATTGACTTCCTTTCATTGTGTTCCTAACCTTAACCAAACCACAATTCATGTCTTCACCTTCACTTTAATCCATATTATATAATCCCAATTAAGTTTTGGTCTCCATGTTGTGTTAATGCTGCTTATAGGCAACATAAAAAAGTACACAAACACACACCCACACACACCCTATTCATAGTTGCAATCTGACAATGCCAAATACAATATGTGCACATTGTCTACAAAAAAACACTGACGCAGACCCGAGTGACTCGAGCCCACACATTGTGCAATCAATCACACACACACACACACACAAACACACACTTATTTTAAACTCATGTACATATACCAAACACAAACATGCAGATCTCTCCTCTTCACGTCCCCGGGGTCCCGTGTTGTCGTGTTCGCCTTGTTTGTTGAAAATGGGAACTTCAATCACTGCAACAGGAAGTCGCCTCTTAACGAGCCAAGTCATTTCCATTAACTTCCTGTGTTTCTCGTTACCGCTAATTACCACAGAAACAAACTCGTTTAGCATTTTCAATTTAGCCCCGCTCGGTTAGAAAATGCTAATGACACCGTTATGGAGAGCGAGGTGGAAACGGGCGAGGGAGAGAGAGAGAGAGAGAGAGAGAGAGAGGGAGAGAGAGAGAGAGAGAGAGAGAGAGAGAGAGAGAGAGAGAGAGAGAGAGAGATGGCTCGGAGGCACAGAGACACAGGAATCAAGAAAGCAGAGGAGGGAGGGGGGGAGAAAAGGAGAGAGAAGCAAATTGGCAAAACTAGAGAAAATTAAGGAGAGGTGCGAAAGAGACAGAGAGGAGGGGGGTGAGGGGGGGAAAGAGAAATGAGGGAATTGTGGGTAAAAGACAAAAAGAATGGCAGAGAGATGAAAAGGAGGACGAGCAAATGCATAATTGAGGATGAGGGGGAGAGAATTTGGGTGAGAGAACGGGGCAGAGAATAGAAAGAGAAAATTAGAAAGAGTGTAGAGGAGGAGGAGGAGCGATGGAAGGAGAAACAATAGAAGGAGGGAGAGTGGATTAAATAGAGAGGAGATGAAGAAGGTTTGCAGAGAAACAGAAAACAGGAGAAACAACAGGAAAGGCTGGAATCTACTGGAGAGCACAACTACAATCTGTCGAGTAGAGACACACTCATAACTCATACATGTGATTTTATCGCACACAACACTTTGCTAATCGCGGTTAAAAGGAAAACTTTAAAATGGAAAATCTTTTAAATTCGATATTAAGCATCTTTTTAATAACTTGACTTGTTGGGTGAAGGTTTTACGGCGATTAGCAACTGAACGAATGTTACACAACAGAATAAAACCTGTTGAATAGATTTTTGAGGTTGACAGGTCAGATTTATTATCATAACTATGTTGTGTAAGTTTAAAACTTTTTGTCTTCTCTCCGTCTGAAAGCAGAGATCAACGTCTGGGTCGGATCCAGGGGAGAGGAAATTACACGAAATATGAATCAACCCAGGGTCGTTAATTATTGCTGGGCTAATTACAGTACCTGACATCACACACACACACACACACACACACACACACACACACAAACACACACCAAGTTACTGGGCATATGGCTGCGTGAGGGTCTCCAGCGACAGACTGCCCACACACACACACACACACACACACACACACTCATTTACCTGGCATATGGATGTCTCGGGGTCACAGGTGGAGGAGTGCCCACTGCACTGGCACTGCACACAGCTGCCCATGCCGGCGGCGCTGGGCACTCTGGATGCCGGAGCAGATGTCAGGGAGCCGGAGCGGAGCCGGTAGAAACCCGCAGCACACTCCTGCACGCCGGGAGAGGCCGAGACAAAGAGGAGGAAGAGACGTGGGATTATAAAAAAGAGATGGAAAACAAAACCCTGTAACACTCAGATCTGTTGTTCTCATGGGAAACACACACGGGGCACAACTACACAACTGTTGACCACTCTCTCTTTCACAGGCAGATACTCACAATTAAGAGTCATTCCCTTCAGTAGCTTTTCAACACACACACGCTCACACCCTGATACCCGCCCCGCACACACACACACACATGCAAACACACACACACAAGGTAACTGACTCTCCCTCGCTCTCCTGTTCAGTAATAATTAATGGAGTCCATTTAAAGAGCCATCTGTTTCCCTCCGCTCGCGCTAAACGCCCGTTTAAAAATACTTTATTAACAACGACGGCGGCTACAAATAGATCGGCCATCTGTCAGCCGAGCCCCCCCCCCCCCCCGCGACCCGAACATTTCAAGTTTAGCTACCGATGGCCGTTTGGCTTCCATTTTGGCTCTTTTTCAAACACTATCTGTGGCTTCGAAATTATGAACTCCGATAATATTTTGTGGGGAATAGAGACGGGGAGAGGGGGGGGGGGGGGGGCTTTCTGTGCTCCCTGGGTAAAGGGGCGTCAAAGTGAAACAGAGGTTGAAAAACACAGTTAAAAGTTTGCGTGCTCCTTTGAGATTAACACAATGACGCCTAAATTACTGTCGGGGCTTTATGCTTTATGCTTTATGCTTTATGCTTTATGCTTTATGCTTTATGCTTTCTGTGGCTTAAGAGCAGGAGCCGGACACCGCTGGAAGTCCATATCAAACCAGGAGCCGAGGGGACGCTCAGCGAGGCGTAATCCCGGCGAGGCAAAGCAAAAAAATAAAATAAAATAATTACGTTCTTTAAAAATATGAAAAAGACTGAAAGGCGCCGCAGAGGCTTAAACTCTGAATTAAATGTAAATTGGAATATTTGAGATAGTATTGAAAGCTGAGGCCGTGACCTCCGTGTTTACATTCTCTCTCTGACTAGAAAAGGCAGCACGCAAAAAAAACATGGTTCCTCTGGGAGCCGGGTTCCGCTCGCTCTGTGATTAATGTTTGTATTAATACCGGATACAAAATGTTTGGTTTTAAACTGATATTTCTCTTTGATGGTTTATTGCATCTGCCGAGGAGGTTATGTTTTCACCCCTGTCCACTGGTTTGTTTGTTTTTCAGCAAGATAAGGATAAAAACTACTGAACGGATTTCTATGAAACACAATATCAACAAATATCGACTTCTACTACTTTTCTTTTGCAATACAATAAGTTTCCCATTTGCTATCATACAGTACTGGATGCTTTTCAAAATACTACTCCAATAAACTGATCACTCGTATTGAATTACTGAGATGATGTTTGTGGAAGTTAATGTTTTATAGATGCAGGTCTTCATGTGTGGGCATCCGTGTGAGTGTGTGTGTGGGTGTGTGTCTGTGTGTGTGCTCACCTCACAAGACAGTCCAGAGTATCCCATTGGACAGTCACATTTTTCTATCTGACGAGCTCTCTCACTGTCTTTGGTCGATCCACCGTCCTCTGCCACGGTTAGACTGATCTCTGAGATCCTGAGGGACAGAGACATCCATTAGAACAGAGGTATCATGAACAGGGATGTACATCTGTCTGTGGACACCAGAGCTATGGTACTTTACTTTACATCATCTCAAAGTAGATCAAATGACAGATTTCAATATGTTAGATATCCACATGGAGCTGTGATGATTATTAGCAGCAGATTATATTTATTTATTTCATTTCATAATTAGTCCTTGAGATACACATGAAGGAGACGTTTTTTCCCACAGGTTCATCCAGCGATTACATTTCATATTTGTTCATGGATGTCACAATATGAGTGTGTGTTTGTCTGCATGTGTGTGTGTGTGTGTGTGTGTGTGTTTTTGTGTGTGTGTGTGTGTGTTACCGGCTGTGTCTCATCGAGTTGCCGTGGGATGCCTTAATTAGGATGTATTCCACATAGAACAAAATGTCCATGAAGTCCTCTCGAGTCATGGACCTGCCATCTGCATACCTCCACTCATGCTGTACACACAGACACACACACACACACACACACAAAATGTTACCACTGCCATCTATTAGCAATGGTATAGCTCCTGTTCCTATTGATCTTAAACA
This sequence comes from Pleuronectes platessa, assembly GCF_947347685.1. Lineage (NCBI taxonomy): Eukaryota > Metazoa > Chordata > Actinopteri > Pleuronectiformes > Pleuronectidae > Pleuronectes > Pleuronectes platessa. The sequence continues at coordinate 19,236,100 of NC_070642.1, read as the reverse complement.
TTTAAACGTTTATTCATAACACTAAAAACTAAAATAAAGTTCACCTCCGTCATGTCGATCTCGTGGCGGGTGAGCTGACCAATCTGGAGCCCCGGTACGAGGCGTGTCATCACCACGCTGCGGTTGGGCCCGCCCTTGATGATGACCTGGGGCTCGTAGGAGGAGGGGCCGGTTTCGTCTCTGGCCTCGTAATACACCGCGTACTTCAACTGACCCCCGTACGCTGTGATCTACAGAAAAGACAAATACACACGTGATGAAAGACGTCCCTTTGGTTTTTCATTTTCCTTCAGGTCATCATGGTCACTGTCTCCTACCATGGAGCCTTTGAACTGCTCGGGCAGTCTCCAGTAGAAGGGTTCAGAGAGGGTGGGGGACACCAGCTCCGGGTGGACGAGGATCTCCGGGTGCTGGAAGCTCACGCCTCTCCTCGTCTCGACGCTGTTGGATTTGTCCACCAGGGGGAGCACTGTCTGCTCCGGCTTCAGCGTTAACTACAGAGAGGCACACAACAGGGAGGTTGACATTGAGCCTATTGAAGGAGAACTGTGACCAAGACTTTGCTGTGTAAGAAATAGGATTCTTTTAAATGGGTTTGACTGGTTACCAGTAGAGTTTGCTGTTCACCTCCTCCATGTTAGTGGATGTGACGTGGATCACACTAAGAAAGTTAAGTTTGTAAGTTTCCCTCAAAGATGCTTTCTGTCCTTTCAGGTTGTTCTGCTCAGTTACAGCTGAGACAGACTCGTGACTTCATTTTTGGACAACAGGAGGAAATGGAGACATATTATCCAATCGTAATTTAATAGTTAATTATCTGATATTTATGAAGCAGTAGTTTAATGTGTGAATATGTGCTTTTTACCCATTAATGTGTGAAATCTGTGATTTTGTGGTGATTTTGTGTTGAAGGGGAACAAATCTGTACACTAACCCAGGGTTTTATAATAATTGTGTTATTGTTAATCAGCCATTCTAAATGGAAAGTGTTGTTGCTCTTTTCAATGTGACGACTGCTCCTTCGCCGGCTTATTATTGTTCAAGGTCCGTCAAAGAAATTTCAATTCAGAATTTAACCTCAAACTGATTTTATCTCAGTGTCTCTGGCGTCTGATATGAGAATCACATTTGAGTTATTACCGACTGGCAGAGGGAATTCAAGCCCTTTTCTTTCTCCCTCTCCTTCTCCCACTTCACGTGTTGATTCTTCAATATGACCTGAATAATATCAGGGTTTATTATTGACTGCGGGTTGTGGTTGAGTCGACCAATTTAAAAATAGCTTCTTCCGCTGGAGCCTGGATCTCTCTCTGCTGCCGTCCACCAGTGTGGAAATTGTCTGAATAATATGAAGGAGCTGACTTTGGTTGAGTGGAATCGGAAAAAGAATCTTCAATCTATTAACTCACAATAGCGCGGACACACCGGCGGTATGAGCTGCATAATGAAGAGGAAGCTGCATGAGGGATGGGGAAATTGCCAATTTCAGTCTTAAGTATTAGATATAATGAATTAAATTCCAAACATTAATACATTTGATCTGAATTGTCGTTTGGAATTTGCTCAATAAAACTGTGATATCTCATAAGGAGCAGGACGAGTGAGAAAAGACGAGTGTGTGTGTGTAGGATAAAGAAATGTAGTTGAGGCTCGATATAATACAGTGTAACCAGAAACATCAATATAAATAGATATAGATAAATAAAAAACACAAATACAACCTTTTTTTAAGGAGAAAGAGACATTTCTTTTTTAGTTTTTTACTGAATGACATTAGTGCATATTTATAGATCAGTATTTAACAATCAGTAAATATTCACACACAGTTCTCTCATCAGAGAAAGGTACCACAAAATAGGTTGCATGTGTGTATATGCATGTTAGAATACACATGTGTGTGTGTGTGTGTTTGGGCATGTGACAGTGTTTGTGTAGTGTATGGTGTCCAGATATGGTGACTGAGGGCATGTGTGTGTGTATGTGTTTGTGTGTCTGTGTGTGTGTGCGCATGTCTCTCTCCAATCAGTGTAATCTCACGATTCAGTGGTTCAAAGAAAATCTCCTTCTTTCCAATAAACTCTCTCTCACTCTCTCCCTCCCTCCCTCGCTCTCTCTCTTTCTGTCTCTCTACCTCTCTCTCCCTCTGTCCCTCCCTCCTCTCTCTCTCTCTCTCTCTCTCTCTCTCTCTCTCTCTCTCTCTCTCTGTGTGAACAATAAATGAAGTGAATGTTTGTCGTTCAAATGAAACGTCTCTCGCTCACACTCCATCCCAAAACACTCCCGTTACCAGGGAAACTCCAGGTTTATTACTGATGGAAACTGTTTCTTATATTTTCAGAGGCTTTATTAAAAAATGAAAACAAGCTGCCACTCAAACAGGTGGATAGGAAACTTGCTGAGTTTGCAGTGATGTCACTTTATTTATAGAATGTAAAGTATGATTGAATCCATGATGTAATGTATGAGCCAGGTTCTAATAAGGAAGTAAATCAACCACGACAAATAAAAGTGCCTGAGAAAGTCAAGTTTGATTAGTTTTGATGATGGTGTAGAAAGTAATAAGGAATTTAATGTGCAATGTATATTTAAACTTGCCATATACACTATCGTCCATCTATAAAATCTACACCTTGCAGAGAGAGTGGAGATCAGGCCAATAAAACCATCTGCCCTCTGATTGGCAGTTTGACCAGGATTAGAGATTAGTCATTGTCCAATCAGCTGTTAAAACAGGGAAATGTTCACACACTCCTATCGTCTTCTTTCTGAATGAAAAGTCGTCCGACAGGAAGTGAAACAAAAGGTGAGCGGCATCGACTCACCCACATCCGGATCAGCCCCTGAGCCTCGGTGCAGGACTCGGTGAGCCCGTAACAGTAGCACTTGCTGCAGCCCAGTGGGTTTCGCACCGACAACCCAAACGTGTTGGTCTTACAGCGGTCGCAGTTGTCTCCCTCCACGTTCGCCTGGAATGCAAACACAAACAAATGTCAAATTGACCGTCAATGGACAGAATGCTGTGGAGGAAACATTTGGAAACATGAGCAGGAAACCTGATTCCAACTCAAAGCATCTTATGTTTTATGAAATCAACATTGCAGCGTTGGATTTGGGATTTAACACCTTGCTTCAGGACACTTCAGCAGGACGGAGAACCAGTAAGATGGGGGGGGTCTGAGCCTGAGTCCTCTAGTGGAGAAAGTGTCTCTCTAACCTTGAGGGTCTTAACTTTAATTGGTGATTATTTGTCAAACTTTACCAAACAGTTCTACGATTAAAAACACCTAAACAAAACAGCAACTGAAAATTAATTTGATGCCTTTGCTGCATCTGCTTGTCTCCAGCTGCACTGAGTGTTTACATGTGGAGTTAATAAGCCGAAAGCTGCCTGGTCTAGAAGGGGAGTGTGGACAGGGCCGTGCATTGAGCCTTCTCTCTGCTGAGGAGAGTCTCACAGTGCTGTCAACAAAACATCATCCAATTAATGTTGAGTTCTGTCAGAAAGTCCTGCAGGTTAGTGAGAAAAGACCCAGAACCATGTGAGGGGGAAGGAAACTACAGGTTTAAGACAGATACTCTGGGAAATTAATTTTCTGCAGCAAAAATGGGATTTTAGTTGGTAAAACTGAAAAGTCCTGGAAGTTATTAACTCAGAAATCATTTAAACACAGAAAGAAGAAGACGGGGGTGTCAGTTGATTGTTGATTGTATTTCTTTTACATAAAATTCAACATAATTAGAAAATCAAGACCATTAAGCAATTTAATATAATAATAATATATATATAGAGAGAATTTCCCATTAGAATAATTTATGGATTACACCTTTAATTTTACATTTTAATATTATTCATAAAAGACAAACAGACAGAGATGGACGAAACAGAAACAAGTCACACTGACAGAATAACAGGTACCATCTGAAAAATGACTGTTTGAGTGACAGGCAGTCAACCTCCCACCTGTTCAGAGTCAAGATGACAGTGACGTGTGTGTGTGTCTGTGTGTGTGTGTGCGTGTGTGTATTTGTTCTAGCATTTGTCACTGTCTATGTGGGATAATGTGATCAGTCAGTGACAGCTGAGATAAAAAGGCGTCTCAAGTCTCTCTGTCCCTCACAGTGAATCTACCAGTGAGAGTGCATGTGCATGATGAGTGTGTGTGTGTGTGTGTGTGTGTGTGTGTGTGTGTGTGTGTGTGTGTGTGTGTGTGTGTGTGTGCGTGTGTGTGTGTGTCTGTGTGTGTGTGTGTGTCAAGCAGGGAGGCAAAGGAAGAGATATTAAATGGTGCTAAAGGAATCACAAAGTAAAACCAGATATATGAATAAAAATATAAAATAAATCAAAATGAAATAAGTCTCCAGTATTATCCAGGAAATCACACTGGGTCTATTTACACTATAATAAACATGTTATGTTAAAGTCCTTGTGTCATTCTTTGCACTTTTACAAAATGAAGATGGGACATTTTTCTTCTGTATGGATTATTATAAAGAAATGTGTTGATAATGATGTTTATAACTGTGCATGTCAGGGACAGGGCGACACTAAGTACCGCACTTATTCTGAGACAACACAGGAGAGACAGTATATATCTATATGTACAGTGTATATACTGTTTGTGTGAATGTATGCATCTGTCAGTGTGTGTCAGTGTATAGAGCCTGTCACACTTTTATTCTCAGCACTGTGACATTGACTGTAACGATTACACACATGCACACAAATACATGGAAACACACACACACACAAACACACAAAAAGATAGACAAACTATGATAAAAAACAGAGATTTTTCACTTGCTTTGCATATTTCTTGTGTTGATTTTCATCTAAAACACAAACTTTTCCAGAAATTACTACTGGTTTAACTATATTTTTGTAACAGGATGAAAACACAAAGGCAACATGATTGGACAGGAAGTCTCTGGTTCTTTCACATCATGTAAGAAAGTGTGCACGATGACTAAATGTGTGTGTGTGTGTGTGTGTGTCTGTACCTTGCAGCTACACTTCCCCGTGCGATCAGCGCAGCCACACACTCCTCTCTCCAGGTCACAGGTCTGGCTGTCGGAGCCGGAGACATCACAGCCGCACTGGGTGCACTGTGGGTAAAAAGAACATGGACACAGTCAACGTGAAGCTTCTGTTATCGACAACGCAGCAGGCAAAGCGAGGAGCCGCCCGAGTGGGTCCTCGTTGTTAAGCTTCACCAAACCATTAAACTTCAGACACTACAGAATGAAACATGTGGCCATTATCTTCTCTCTTCACTCTCGGTGGGAACATCACGGAAGTTCAGACTCAACCCGGAGCTGTTCTCAAGTTTTACCAGGAACGAGCTCCTGCAGCTGCAAAAAACTGGTTTCTCTGAAAAGCAACTTCTCAACTGGATGGAGTTAAATCTGTTCTGTTGCAATGAAAAACGATTCATGAACCCTCGACCTTGAATCAACAGGAAGACGTCTTTTAAAATCTCTCTAGATTTTAATAGTTCACTTTATTAAACAAAAGATTTACCTGAGGAAAGTCTCTGTATCCAATCTGACACTCATTGCACTTCTCTCCTCTGAAGGAATCCCGACACAGGCAGCAGCCCGTGTTCATGTTGCACTCCTGCGTCACGGAGCCGACCACACTGCAGCCACACTCCTAAAAGACACACACAATGTGCACAGAACAGAAACACAACATGGACACACAACAACCTTTAGATCACACACAGATACATTCTCCTATGGAATCAACACTTTGAATTCCATTTTGTGTAACTTTATATTTCTGTGATTCAAATATTAATTTGTTCTTTGTACTTCTTCTTATCCACAGCTTTAAATCACGGATACAAAACATTATTATTTATGAAATGATTCTGACATTTACCATCTTTTACATTAAATTGATCCTCACACGTTGATGTTCTTTGTATAATTCTGAATCTAAGACTTATTTATACTTATTTATACGCTGGTATTTCTACGTCTTGCACTAATAGACGATGCACATGAAATCACCTTCAACCCTGTTATCACCAAAGCAACACTGACGGGTTCGAGAACCAAGAAATATCTCACATACTATAAAAATATATGTTTTATTTGCTGTGAGTGAAAATCTGAAGGAAAACATTGGCAATCACAAACAGAGAAGCTGCAGATTTCCATCTAAAGGCAGAGTTGAATAGAACAACTGTTAAATACACCTGCTGCCTTTTGCTGTAATATCAAGTTATTAATTCCCTCTGATATAAACACCGACTAAAGTGTTCGACATAAAGAGAAACAAGTTTTTCACATTTTTAAATGTGACGTATTTTGCTTGGCTCCACTTTGTTATTTCTCTTTTTCAAATAGCTCTTTTACTTTGTTCTGCAGCTCTGAGATCTGTTGCTTTCCTCTGTTGTCGTCCTCCTGCACTAAACCAGGACTTCCAGCGCTTTCCACTTCCAGCCTTTATTTCCTAATAGTCTATTACTACTCTTAAACAGTTTACTGTTATTGCTGCCTCGCGGCTCTCCCAACAAGTTTGAGCGGAGCAACAAGCACAGTGATAATCAGAGAAGGAGGAGAAGGAGTAAAAAAAGAGAGAGAAGATGAAATGAGGCTGAAGAAAAAGGAAAAGAGCAATGAAGAAAAACACTGAGAATGAAAGTGATAAAAAGCTGAAACGGAAAAAAGGCCTAGAACTGGATTTATTGATGTGATTTCTTTGTTTATGAGGCGTCACGTGTACATGACACTGGTGCTCCTCTCATCCCACCTTGCATCCAGTGGTTATATCGTGGCCCCAGTGGTTTGGAGCACAGCGGTCACACCTCTCGCCGATAGTGTGGGGGGGGCAGATGCACTGCCCTGTGTTTGCATCGCAGTTATTTCCCACATGGCTGCACTCGCAGGCTGAAGGAGAGAGAGAGAGCAAGAGAGAGATAGAGAGAGGGAGGGGGGGTAATGGAATTTAATAAATAGAGAAGACAAGAGATATAACTGCTTCTGATTAACTCTTCAACAACAGTTTTTCTTTTAAAGTTTGCAGGATTTGTTATTCGTAAATTTGCTGCATTTTCTTTTACCGTGACAAATATCAATTTTATCCATCGACAACTCTTTATGGATATTTATGGATCACTGTTTTTCAGGAGGTAAAAAAAAGCCCCAGACTGTCAACACCTGGAGATGCAGCTCACATTTACAAAAGTGGCAAAAATAGAAATGTTATTTTTGCCAAATACACAGGGGACAACTAATGTCAACTTTAATTTGAGCTGTGAATTCAGATTCATGTACTTGTTGAATTTTAAACTGGTTTGATCATCGTTTCCAATATCTGCAGATTCTGGATCTAAACGATTTAACTTGATCTTTATTATTTCCTCCTCCTCTCTTTCATGTGTCTCTTCCTTTAAGTATCTATACATTTAGATGGGAAGTTAGTTTACAGTCTTATAGAGTTTTACAAGATGCACATTTCATCATCTATTTATGATAAAGTGTAAAAAGAAAAGACGATCGTCACTGGCATTATAAACGTAGGAGGAATATCTGCAGAACCTCTGCTATTCTGCTTTTAGAAATATCATCACGTCCATGTGAAGCTAGAACAAAAGAAATACCCACATTAACAAGAAGCTGTGTTTCAAAATAAAGTCAGCGGCTGATATATTCAGGGAATTTGTTTCAACCATTAGCATTTTTGTCCTTCCCAGTGTTTTAACTCTGTCCTACTTGTGGGCCAGAAAAAGATGCAGTTTTGCAGTAATTATGAAATGTGAAAGCTCGCACTTGCTTTTTCTGACATGACATAACAGCTTTTCAAATAAGAGGCACTCTGCAGACAATTTGTGTAAACTTTAAATTAAAACTAGAAAGAAAGAACAGGGCAGCAATTTAACAAAGGACATTTTGTGATGCTGACGGTGCCTTCATAGCAAATTAAAGGACAGAACTACATGTTTGACTCTGTGGGCTCGTTTCACGTTATTAAAGGAAACACACGGCCCCGTCTTACGTGTGCAGCCGCCCTCCTGGAAGTTGAAGAATCCTCGAGCGCAGCGGTCGCACTTGGGTCCGCTGACGCCCGGCTGACACCGACACTGACCCATCTCGTCGCAGTCGAATGACTTGGACCCGAAGGAGTTGCAGTGGCACGGGACGCAGTGTCCGCCCGTGCTGATGCCATGAGTCTGAGGCTGGAGACACACAGTCGCACACGGGGGGGGAGTTAGAAACTGAGCTGGGAACACGTGGGGGGGAGGGAAAGGGCGACAAGCTGCAGATGCACAAAACAAGCAGGTTACAAGGTGAGATTATATCTATATAGACTAGATCTATACAGTGTTTCCTTAGTCTTCTTGGCCACTCAACGTGCTTCACAGTGCAAATCCCATTCACCCATTCATACAGCACTTCTAACTGCACCCATTCATACACTTGTGTCATAGCCAGAGGCAATATGGAGTTAGATATTTCGCCCAAGGACACTTCAGAAACGCTCATCCCCAAACCAGAAGGTTGTTGGTTCACCCTCTTTAACTCCTGATTAAACAAATGAAGACTTTTCAAGATTTTCTCCAGTAAAACAGTAAAAATAAAAGACTTAAAAAGTCTGAAACGCTTCCTCGTTGCTGCAAAGGAATCGAATACAAGGCCACGCAGGTTTATCACACTGATCCAGAATCAGTCCCTGAAGGGAGAGCATGAACCACACAAGGCCGGTTCTGACACTCGTTAGAAAACAGCCAGATACAAATACTTGAATCTGTTGCAGACAAATTAACAAACAACTCAACAAACCAAACCAGCAACAACAAACATCAAGTTCCTTAAAGAGGCTCATTCTTAGATGATGCCTTCTGATCATAAATAGAAACTCTGAAGCAGCCATGTTAATGAAACCTTTGCACACAACACGCCCCTTTTCATGCACTAATATAAGATCCAGGCCCCAAAGAAACAACAACAACAACACACACATTGTGCGTTAACCTGTTCGGCCTCTTTCTCTGCGTTAATGAAAACGTCACACACCGAGTTAACAGCGACACACTCATGCTACTTCCAACACACCACTGTAAACCTCGTGCAGTGTGTGTTACCCCTATCTTAGGCTTGTACGCCCCCCGGGGACAGCCCCCCGTGCGGGACGGCCCCGCCCATCTCTGCTGCCCGGCCAGCAGGGGGACACTCTCCACGGGACGCCGTGTCTCCCGCCTCTCGTAGCCCTGACGCCGCAGGTCACAGCGCCGGCCCGAGAAGCCGGGGCGGCAGATGCAGCGGCCCTCCACGTCACAGCGCTGGGACACGGAGCCGGGGGGGCTGCAGCGACAGGCCTCACACTCCTGACGCTCAGGGTCCCACCAGCAGTTAGGCTGAGCCAATCAGAGCACAGAGGTGTGGAGCGAGGGGGCAGACGGGGGACCAATGAGAACGAGTGATTGAAATATAAACACTTTTCATTATTATTGTAGTAAGTTGTTGTATTTTACACAATAATACAGATGTAGAGGTGAAACACAAGTTGTTCTGATTGTGGCCTGAAAGTTGACATTATAAAAAACAGTAGAACATCAAAATCTATAACAGCTTGATTTCTGCAGGATTCTCACAGGCTGAATATGTGTCATACTTCCTGATTCATAGTGCACCAGCAGGTACTAGTGGTCAATTACAATGAGAGGGAACATAAATCAGCTTTTACCCACGAGGCTCGCTCCACATCGCTGCTTAATTAAAACACACATTTGATGTAAAGTAATGAGGAACATAAGGTGTAAAACAAATAAGAGCAGAATGAAAACAGATGCATTCAAGGTTTGTGATACTTGAGAGTTAAATTGAAATTTACAACAAACTGGGAAAGAATCTGGAAAGTAATGAATCAACAGCAGAAGAGATTCTACTGGTGTGTGTCTGTCAGAACAACTTACCATGCACTCGTCACACTGTCGCCCGACTGCATTGTCTTTGCACGGACACTGACCGGTCTCCTTGTTGCACACCTCCACTACTGAGCCATTGGTGTGGCACTGGCAGGCTGCAGGAGAGGGAGAGGAAGAGGAAGAGGAAGAGGGAGAGGGAGTAGGAGAGGAAGAGGGAGAGGGAGTGGGAGAGGGAGAGGGAGAGGGAGAGGGAGAGGGAGAGGGAGAGGGAGAGCGAGAGGGACAGGGAGAGGGAGAGGAAGAGGAAGAGGAAGAGGGAGAGGAAGAGGAAGAGGGAGAGGGAGAGGGAGAGGGAGAGGAACAGGGAGAGGAAGAGGAAGAGGAAGAGGAAGAGGAAGAGGAAGAGGGAGAAGGAGAGGAACAGGGAGAAGAAGAGGAAGAGGGGAGAGGAAGAGGGAAAGGAAGAGGAAGAGGGAGAGGGAGAGGGAGAGGGAGAGGAAGACGAAGAGGAAGAGGAAGAGGAAGAGGAAGAGGGAGAGGGAGAGGGAGAGGAAGTGGGAGAGGGAGAGGGAGAAGAAGAGGGAGAGGGAGAGGGAGAGGGAGAAGAAGAGGAAGAGGAAGATTGAGAGGACAAATTTTACATCAATTATGATTTTCTTCCATTGCAACATTTCTAGTCCAACACATGTTGGTTTAACATCACCACAAGTTTGTCAGTGTGTTTACTTTTTGCTGCAGTCGACTGGATAAGAGCTCAGATCCAGATTATTCAGGATTAGCTGTAAATATAACTTTAATATCCTGCTCACCACAATTTAGAGAAATCTGCTATTGCCCTAAATAAAAAAAGGTTCATCAGGCTCCAGAATGTATTTGCTATTTGAAAACCAGTGTGATCAAATGTGAGAGTAGATGAGCAAAGCAAGTCTTCAGCCCACAATGGAGGGAAAATGGATTTAAGTTTTATTTACAACTACGAGAAGCAAACGGCCTCAACTGCTTGTGATCCACTGAGACAAAGCAGCATCACCAACACATCATGAACATCTCTCCCACCCACAATAAAGTGTTTAAGGTCAGAAGAGACAACTTTTCTCTGAGGTATAAACTCGTGATAATATGAGGAATATATACAATAAATTAAAAACTATAGAGGAAGCACAACTTCGATCTGACAGCTGAACGTGCTCCTCCTGCACAGAGAAGCAAACAACTGTTGATGAATAAAGAAAATAAATCAGACCTAGAGTCAGTTATTAAACCAGTTTCCTTCAAATGTAAATAAAGCTGTTTATCTTGAGTTATTTGGAGAATTCATTCCCTTCATAAAGACAATAAGTTCACTGAAACTTTATTAATACCTCAAATGACAGGAGCCAGATAAAAATGAATGTAATATGTACTTTTACTTTTTAGTTTAGAGATAAGATTTAGCCTCCAGGTGGCGATCAAGATGCTTTATCTTCTTTTTTGAGTGATGTCATGTCGGCCATCTTTATTTAAGGCACAATTTTATTCACACACAACCGATCTGATCTCTTTCTCTACTTTCTGACTCCCTTTGACTTTATGGGTTGAAAGTCGTACTGATGGGAACAGACTCACCCACTAACGCCAATCAACCCCTTAGATACACAATTAAAAGCTTGAACATTGCAGCTCCCATCTGGAAGCCGAGCTGTCAGAAGCACACACATACACACACACACAAAAAACACGCACACCTTCTTAAGAAACTCACACGCACACATCACATGCCACTCTCTCCTCTTAGATGTAAAAGAGACACAACAGATGTCCACACACACGGACACACACAGAGATCCGCGGAAACACATATACGGCAACACAATATATATTTACACACACTCTCCCACACACGTACACACATGAACACACGCACAATCGCCTGATTAAACACACAAGAAAAACATGCACATGTACTGTACGTCACCCAGCATCTCACACACAGTCTCCCACCCCCCCCAGGTTTCACCCTTCGGGGACCATCTGGGCTCCATTCTGTCAGTCGCCACAATAAAAGCCTTCTTGTTGGATTAAATGTTGCTTCACCGTGTGTGTGTGTGTGTCTGTGTGTATGTGTGTGTGTGTGTGTCAGAGCTGGCCTTGATGCTGGAGATGACGTTTTTTGAAATACATTATGTTTGGATACCCGGCAATCAGCCGTCTGTCATATCATCCGCAGGAGTGGTTATTGTGCATCTCCTCTTTATTATTAGCTCTACAATGGTGCGTTGGTGAGACAGCCGAGCGTCATTCCATCTATTAAGTATGCAAACATCACATATCAACTGAAAATCAACGCCACAAACGCGGTAAACAAGTAAAGCGTAGTGAACATTTTCGGTGCAGGATATAAATGCAGAGATGTGGCGTTCAGGAGCCCTGAGGGGGAAACGACACAGCCTGAATATTGTGCACTAAATACATTAAAACCTTGATTATCTGCTTGATATGTGTGTTTCCTGTTTGTTCAGACGCTACAATGCACTGTAGGTTTGTGTCACTTGTTTTTTTTTTAAAATTAAACAACATCCAAAATATGCAACAACTGCCACAGGGTCTATTTTTCTCATTATTTCCGTCCCCGATGTAGATGTAGCTCGGTAAATGTAGTTATGTCTTGGAATTTACAAGCAGCACTAGAATCCATCATATAGTCCCCTGCACAGTGGGAGTAGATATATGCTTATTCACTTTATTAGGAACATGTGCACCTGCTTATTCGTGCAGTTATCCCGTCAGCCACTCACAGGGTAGACTGGCTATTCACGAAACACCAACACGTGTAAAAAACAGATTTAAAATAAAGAATAAATTATAGAGATTAAAATATGGAAACTCTGATTCTAAAAAAATATTTTCTTTCCAACTTCTTGTGAAATCCACGGCACAAAGAGCTGAGGTTGAATTGAGCAAAAGAAGGAGCTGTCCTGAACTGAAATGCTTTTTCTTATTCAAGCTCTCAGAAGGGACAGTATTGGATTTTGCATAAAGCTTATTAACTAGGCCTTTACAAATCCTTGCTTTTTCCAGCGCTTCCCACAGACACCTGAAGGCAGCCTCTGCACAAACACCACTCCAGACCGAGTGACTACTGTCAACGGAGCAGATCGAGAGCTGGAACTCAGGGTTAAGCTGTTTGACTGCAGACGTTTCAAAACCAAGAGTCAAGTGTGAAGTGCAAAGTCTTCCATATTATTTATCTCTTCACATTCAGAGCTCAAGAGCCGGGATTCAAACCGGTGACCTTCAAGCCACAGAGCTCGTGGAATTCTAGGTCACGATCACGCATGAAAAGAGATTCTCCACAAACAGTCTGATGTTTTTCTCCTTTTTACACACGGTTCAGTAAATTAAGGATTTACACGTTAACTGCCCCAACTAATGCAAATTATAAATAAGGATGTTAACTATGATATTATCCTTAAATCTATTTATTCTTCCAGAACAGTAAAATGTGAGGAGACAATCAAACAGCTTCCACGAGAGTAGTAGTTGTTTTTAAAATGTTGACGGCAGAGTGATGAGCGGGTTTGTTTCTAACTCATTAGGCTTTTAATTATCTAAGAGAATAACAAAGACGCATTTAAGGCGTCTTCAAATCCACCTTCACTGATTTAACAGCAGAAAAAAAAAGGTTGATGCATCAGGCCCAAGGCTGCAAGACATGAAATAAACTGATCCAAGTGCAGTCTCCCATTATTTTAAGAGCCAGGTGAACTTGCACCTGAGCATATATTACATTTTTTAGGGTCGTGCACTTTCCTATGTCAATGCAAATGATCGTCAACAGTCTTTTCCCACACGTGACAAATGTTCAGAGAAGTCTGTGGTCGAGTTTTCTTTCTAAAATGAAACCGTCTTCACCCGGCTGAATCCAACTGAGCCACTAGCGGGAACAGACACAAAATGGCCGCTGCAAAACAACGGCTGCAACTCTGATATCCCAAAGACGGAGTAAAGGATTTTCTGCAGCCTAATGGTTCACAAATGGACTCGGCCTGAACTCTGCTGCTCCACTCAATCCAATTCATTAAGACTGGGAGAAAGAGGGAGACGGAGAGAGAGAGAGAGAGAGAGAGAGAGAGAGAGAGAGAGAGAGAGAGAGAGAGAGAGAGTTGTTGTGTTTTAATAATTCCTGGTGGTCTTTTGTCATTCGTACAGGATCGATACCGAACCCTCCATCTGCAGACGCGAGCAGCCGATCAGCGCGGCAGGAGGAGCAATAGATCAGGCCGATTAATCAATAACCATTTAGCTGGGTGGAGAGGGGGAAACAACTGGAGAACAATGAACTATCAAATGCACATTAATACCGTCTGTTAGCCTTTGTGCACTTCTGACGGGTTTATCTTGCTATTTATCGCCCCCCCCCCCATCTATCGTTCATCGTGCGGTGTCCGTTAATCCGTCTTCCTGCAAAACCCTCGTGCTCGCTCCGCCCGTTTTTATGTCGACAGTGCAGGTTCTAATGAAGACGGCAACAGACGCCTCTTGTTCGTCTGTACTCACTGACATCTCTCTCTCTCTCTCTCTCCTCTTTATTTTTTTATTCTCACTCTTAAATACAGCTGGCAGTCAGTGAGCCGCTAAGACATCACACCTCCCACTGGCACAGCTGCTTGCCGAGGCCCGCTCACACACACACGCACACACACGCACACACACACACACACACACACACTCTCCACATGGCGTACTGTATTTGAGTGAAGGATCAAACGAATCATTTAGCTAAATTTGAGTTTCTTAGAGGAACTAGTTCTTCTCAGTCTGAGGCTCCTGCTGTGACGTGAGGGCACCACTGCAGGCGTCTCTTCATAATGATTCAACTGAAAACTGGATGCTGTTTCACCTCTCGAAGAACAGCAGAGACAAAACAGTGGGTTGCCTTTAGCCCGGATCATCCTCGGTGTAGCAGGGGTGGGTCAGTGGGGATGGGGGGGATGGGGGGATGCTGTGTCCTGTCTGACACCACCACTAGGAGTTGCCGAAGTTTAACATTTTCAGTCTTAAAGTCGGGATTGGTTCCTTAATGAAACATTATTACCAGAGCGTCTTTAGATGAAAGTGTGTATTTTTGGAATGTACTATAAGGTACCACTTACACTGGACTTCAATGTGAGTAAGACACATAATAATATGTATAATAACAGCTGCAGTGTAATAGTAGCAAATGGAGCTAAAATATAGTAAACAATAAACAAACTCAAAAGTGTGATTTATACATTATAAACCTAAAGAACAAGTTGGGCCACAGCAGCAAACTCCCTGAGAGAGTCAAGTTTTACAAGAAGGTATTTTATTGTGAAGGAGCTCGAACTCTGCTTGACAATATAATACTGCCAAATATAATTCTTTTGCGAAATAATAAACATGCTACATGCTGATTTCTGATTTCCTTACGTAATCTATGTTATGTTAAGATGACTGGAATATTATATATATATATTTATGTCAGTTATATAATTTACTAAATTGGCCTGTGATGGATTGACCTGTGATCATTTATGTGTATTTGTGATTTTTGTCGTTTGTCGACTTTTCTTACGTTGACAGTTTTTCGCCGTGACGGCATCTCCATAGTAACCGTCGGCACAGCTGCCGCACTCCTCTCCGCCATAACCTTGCCGACAGCGCAGACACTGGCCTGTGATTGGATCACAGCTGGCTGGTGTGGACAGGTCCAGGTTGCCGTGGCAGTCACAGGGCTGGCAGGAGCCACCTGGCACAGCGGGCTGGCCGTAGTACCCGTTGGAACATCTAGGTGGCGACAGAGAGAAACAGGAACAATGTCATATATCATATCTATTAGATTTAAATATCGTTTACCTCAGCTTCCAGTTTGTAATTTGTAAGAACTCACTGATGATCAAATAAAATATGAGTAAAAAATATAATATCTCCTCCAATCACAGAAGAGCTGACAACCAGCGTGTGAGTAAACAATCAATAAAGCTCATCAGCGCGGAATTAACACCATTGTGACGGCAAGTCCACGACCACTTGAGATGACTTCCTGTTTAGTTCATATTAAAATCATGTTGCACAAACACATATATGAATTAATCAGTATATCAACTAAAAAAGACCAAGAGGACAACAGAGAGAGAAAATGTTTACAACAGGCTGAAGGTTTTACTCAAAAAAACATAACTTACAGACATGCTTTGTGTCCTTTCCTATTTTAGTTTTTAGAATAGATTTATTTTTGTCATACTGTCCATTTGTATCTCTAAAAATTTAAAATGGCTCTCAGCCCTCTCCCGCAAGGATAAGGACACACAAATGTGAACTGTCCCACAATTGTCTGAGTCTTTTATTTCATTCATAATGAGAAGGAGGTCTGGATGCTGCACAAAAATATGAACTGGAGGAGATGGTTCTGAGAATGGAGCCTCTTTAAAAGAACCACTGAAAATAAATACAACAGGCCTGAGCTGAACTGAAGCTCTACAGGCTGAGGAGGGAATTGGGCTGGAATGGGAGAGATGGGGGGAATGAGGGGGAGAATGGAGAGTGACAGAGTTGAGGAAAAGAAAGAGAGATGAGACGAGGGGGGGGAAAGGTCTTCACATTGAAGAGAGGATTGAATTTAGAGAGGAGGAGGGGAGGAAATAAAGGACAGAGAGAGAGAACGAGTCAAGAGCAGCCAGCCATTATTACCACTGACCCTCCGTGGTACTCAATAGAACTGGTTTATTAGCCTCTGTGCGTGCGTGTGTGTGTCTGTGTGTGTGTGTGTGTGTGTGTGTGTGTGTGTGTGCTGCTACAAGTACATCCTCCTCATCAAGTGGAGAATGGTATGGGTAGCAATTCCACTTTTTGATAGAGAAGCAGGGATTAAGTGTGTGCTTGCATTTTGTGTCTATTCTGTTCTATTATATTCTATTTCATTCCCCTGTGTGTGTCGGTGTATGTGTGTGTGTGTGTGTCGGTGTGGGTGCATGTGTGCTTGTGTGTGTATGTGTGTGTGTGTGTTCCTTGGGCCTCAGGAGGAAGTGGAGGTATTTATAGTGGAGGGTGCAGAGTGCTTGAAGCAGATATACTGGGGGCCAGACACCTGGTCAAAACCATCAGAGTTACACAGGAAGCAGTCGATGAAAACAACTGGTGGAGAATTACAGACGTGAGGGGAACAGAAAAGTTATGTCTTTTATTTTTAGTGTTGTAAATGGGGAGTCGGTGCCGGGGGACGACCAGCTCTGCTCCTACATGGGATATATATTTTTATTCCCCATTATTTTAATGCGATTTGAGATCAACTGGATTCTGTATATTTAGTGTTAAAAGTAGAAATTGGGGCAAGTTGTGTTCCTGCAGATGTGAGTCCTGCAGAAGTTGTGTCGTTCAGTTTTAAGTCTCCTCACTATGTTCAGACAACCACTGAGGTTTGATGCTGATGTTTCCTATCATCATATTCAAACTTTTCCAGCTCTGTCTCTGAATAGTGCACTTGATTAATAATAACTTTAACCATAAATTGACTTATTTTCTTCGTGGAAGGGCGTCCAGATAAAATGCATCATACCTGAAATACCTTTGAAACATCTGGATTTAAGGACAGACCCTGCAGAGCACTGAATAGCAGCTGATAATTGACTTATTAGTTCTGTATCCATATCAAACATCTCTCAGATAATTCTAAATGGCTGTTTTTAGACAGGATATTGAAAAGCAGAATCACTTAGCAGCGAGTGGATGGTCTATTAGCACGGGAGGGATCGGTTATCTTATTCTCTTAAAGCCCATAATACTGACAAATTGGCAGATTAACAATTAATCACTGCTAACAACAACAAAAGGACTGTAGATAATGAAGTGTAATGGCAGGTAGCGCAGAGCAGGTCTCCATTACAGCGAACAGAGCAGGAAACCAAGCGGCTGCTGATTACCTCTTTAATACCGTCGTTAGCACTAAAATATTATTTCTTTACGCGGTGTGTTCTGCACGGGCTCTTTATTCCTGTCTGCTTTCAGGAAGCAGCTGTGGCTCCACGCAGCATATGGCATCAGAGAAGAGGAATGTATGCACACAGACGCATTCTGTAAACAAAACAAACACCGCCCTCTAAATTTAGTAGAAAAGAAACTCAGAATCTTTCTAGTGCTCATGGAGTTTAATCTCATATTATAGGAAGAATCCCACTGGGGAACATCAGAAGGAGAGGTGGACCAGTCGAGTTGAACTGGTTCCTCGTCACAAAATGGTCCGACAATGAGTCAGTTTGCTTTCCAACTGGCAAATGAGGTTTATAAAAAGACCAAAAGGCAGACAGGCTGATTCTGCTGTGGACAGCAGGGGCAGGCATGCAGACTATGCAGGCCGGCGGGCCGAGGCGCCGAGTCCACCAGCGACTGTCAACATGTAGCACCGGCCTGTATGACTCACAGTGATCGCCATGTTTCATCCAGGAGATTAAAATGATCAGAGTATATGCTTTAATAATATACAAGAGCCTTTTTTATTTGCTTTTCTAAACAAGGAAAACTGACTGATGAACAATCTGCAGATATTCCATCTCTTAGAGGAAGATTCAAAGAGAACACAATAGAAGTAAAGCTGGTAAACTATTAGATAAATCATTGTGTCAGACATCACATGGATTTATTTTATATTGATTGTATATTATTTGGAGCATTTCTTTCTATCGAGTCCCAACCACATCTAGTTTGATATATCTTATCATAATTCTCCACATCCAATGTAATAGCTGTCGTTTTTAACTTTGATATTTGTATATAAGTTTCAGGCTTTATAAGTGTTTAAAATGTGAATTTATCTATTTTTTATAAGACTCTACCTTAGAGTTGCCTTTATAAATGACTTAGTACCATTTATAACTTCAGACTTGATTCCTCATTAAAAGGTTTGATGGCTCTATAACATCTATTAATAAATGAAAAGGATCTCAACACTCCTCATATGCAAAAGGAGAATTTCACCTGCATTAAATCTTTCCACAGTAATTATATTGATGAGTAAAAGACACAGAGGAGCAACAGATGGTTTCAGCTGAGGACAGTTTCACTTCAAAACACTGAACCCTGGTTTTACCACATGACACTGGAGCCCACATGTAACAAGACTGTCAACCAGGGACTTCTCATTAGAAAAAACTCAGAGATAATGGAAGAAGAACGTCACTCAGCTATTAAAGGAGGTGTGGACAGAAAACTGGATGGACCAGGAGACATGAAGAACTACAAAAATGATTATGGAGCAGGAGTCTACTCCCAACTAGGAAGTTTGTAGAAAAGAAAACCATAATGGTGGATTTCTTTTGAAGATTATCACTCCTATGCATATGAAATTAACTCAATTATGCAGGTGTACTTGTAAAGATGCTGCAACAAGGTCATGGAACATAAACTGTGCTTAATGGGCCATGATGTTATTTGAATAATCATAAACCAGTACAACAGGTTTATGGAGGTGGATTTCTTTTCACTATCTTCTTCTTCTTAATATTAATAGACCTTCAAGTTTAAAGTCTGACAATTCAACACGAAGCCACGTATATTGAGCATCAGTGTGTTTTGTTGTTGCACAGTGTGTGTGTGTGTGTGTGTGTGTTACCTGTCACATCGTGGTCCTGTGTGTCCAGGCTCACACTGGTCGCACAGCAGCTGCCCTTCGTTGCTCAGGTGGCAGGTCGGGCTGAAGCTGTTGCGGTGAAGTCGTTGTTGAAACAGTTGTTGAAGTCGTTGTTGAGATTGTGAGCGTTGTTGTCCCAGCGTGGAGAACGGGAGGAGGACGAAGAGGAGGAGGAGGAGGAGGAGAGGACAAAGGCGAGTTAAGGCCATTGTTTCTCTCCCCACACAGACACACAAACACACTCTCACACTCTCACACACAAACAAGTGTCGATACTTTCACTTTCCCCGTCCTCAGAGTCACACTCCAACAGACACACACACACTTAATTTCCCCGTCTCTTTCACACTCGAGCGTCTTGAACTCTCACACACTCCTTCATTTGAAAACACTCTGACTGTACTCTGAATGAACCGCAGCAGAGGAGAGAGCGAGAGATGGAGAATGGAGAGAATGAGAGAGAGAGTGAGAGACACAGGGTAAAGTGATAGTCTCTCACCCCTGTTCTCTCGCCCTCCCACTTCCATAAACTATAGATAGTTCTCCTGGCTCGGGTTCCAGGCCCCAGACTGATTCACTGCTGGTCAGACTCCGTGACCAGGAGCTGGCTCGATCACCAACAAGCTGGTCCGGCCAGTTATAAATAAATACAAATATATAAAAGTATAAAAAAACTGTTCTGATCGTTCAAGTGTTTTGGGGAAATTTTGTGATTGAAGAATCACTTAATTCCTCTTTTCACATTTTCTGTAGTAAAACCTAATTTACTTTACTACACATGTTGTTCAGTCAATTTAAAAAAACTGTTAACTTTGATTTATTACAGATGCTGTGACTGTTGAATAGGGAAATATGAATATAATCATCTTTGCAGTATATGAAAACTGTTAAACTGAGAAGTTAAGAAACCTTGAAAGTAAATCAATTAAAATTTAATGTCACCAGAGAGCACATTTAACCATCATCTGTACTGGGCTGATACGACATGAATAGAAAGATTATTGTTTTTTATTATTATAATTATTATTATTATTATTATTAGTAGTAGTAGTAGTATTATAATAATATATATATTGAATGTATTATTTTTGTATTTTTATTTTTAAGGGGCAGAGAAGCACAGCACCTACAAGCTATTATTACTGCATGGGGGGTAGTGCGAGGTTGAGCTGGAGAGAGAGAGAGAGAGAGAGAGAGAGAGAGAGAGAGAGCGAGAGCGAGAGAGAGAGAGAGAGAGAGAGAGAGAGAGAGAGAGAGAGAGAGAGCGAGAGGAGTGTCTTTCTTTAGCTCTGGGAGTTTGGGATGTGTCATGGCTACATGAGGATTCTCAGCTGCTGCTGCCTGTGAGCTGGTGACGTGTCTGTGCCCAACGTACAGCATCACTCTCTGGTTCTCTGGAGAAACAGATCTATTAAAATGGAGGTAAACATCTAATTTAACAAACGTTTACATGTTGTTGTTGCTCCACACGGACATCTTTCTTCTGTGAAGCTAAATATCAATCAGATAAAACATCCAAAAGGAAGATGTAAACTGAGACCAGCAGTTCATTTTAAAAATCCCGATGCTCATAACCACTACAACTGACTAACTAACAGTTGGAGTTTATTAAAGTGGCTTAAATCCATTTTTGAAATTTAAAAAATTGGATAAATGATCATGTAAAAATGGGTTGATCACTAATTAAGTTATTATCTCCCTGACTCCTACACCCTCTCATAACAGACTCTCTTTTGTTGGTTTATTATCTTCATCATAATTTTTATCATTATTATTATTAGTAGTAGTAGTAGTAGCAGTAGAAGTAGTATTGTTATTATCATTATACATAAAGCTTGCAGGATATGTTTCATAATCGCCCAATAGGGGGCGCCACCACTTACAAAAGTGTGTATATGCCTTGTGCAAATTATGCCTTAAATCACTGAGTTGGTCCAATCATCAAAAACCTTGGTTTGTATTAATGGTTGTAAAATTATAACAACATTGGCCAATAGGAGGCACTGCCAATCTGCACGGGGCTTTTATTTGTTTATCTTCATCATGTCATAGTTTAAACTAA